>NW_022437030.1:8938309-8985676 GCF_009761245.1 Sapajus apella
AAAAAAAAAAAAAAAAAAAAAATACAAAAAATTAGGAGGGTGTGATGGTGGGCATCTGTAATCCCATCTACTCGGGAGGCTGAGGCAGAAGAATCACTTGAACCTGGGACGTGGAGGTCACAGTGAGCAGAGATCAGGCCATTGCACTCCAGCCTGGGCAACAAGAGCAAAACTTTGTCTCAAAAAAAAAAAAAAGGCAACACTTTATTGATGGCTAACATATTACAAAGGAGTGACTATCATCAAGTGGCAGCTCAGAAAATGTTACCTACTGAACGCAGCCAGTAACCTTAGCCAGCTCAGGGAAGAGCATGTTGAATGTCCTGGAGTCCCTATCCTGCCCTCTTCCAGTCAGTGACACCCTCATCCCCAACCCAGGGTACACCTCTCCTGACTTCTAATCTTTTAAGTCGGTTTTGCCTGCTGAATTTTATATGGCTAGAGTCAGACAGAAGCGCTCTTCTGGATTTGACTTCCTTCTCTCAGCATTGTGTGTGAAAGCCATCCCTCTAGGGGTAATTGCTGTATAATACTTCCCTTAGGCCAGGCGCAGTGGCTCACATCTGTAATCGCAGCACTTTGAGAGACTGGGGCAGTTGGATCACCTGAGCCCAGGAGTTTGAGAAAGTCTGGGTAACAAGGAGAAACCCAGTCTCTACCAAAAGAATATAAAAATTAGCCGGACATGGCGATGCACACCTAATTCCCAGCTACTTGGGAGGCCAAGGTGGGAGGATCACCTGAGCCTGGGGAGATTGAGCCTGCAGTGAGCCATGATGGTGCCACTGAACTCCAGCCTGGGTGACAGAGTGAGGCCTGTCTCAAAAAAAAAAAAAAATACTCCACTTTATAAATATATCCTAATTTATCTATTCCACTGTTGATGGATGTTTGAGTACTTTATGATTTGGGGTTATTATGAATAATGCGGCCATAAACATTCTAGAGCATGTCTTTTGGTGAACATATGTACAATTTTCTATTGAATACCTAGGGCACAGGATAAGCATACTTTTAGCTTTAGTAGCTGTTCCTCAATAGAAGAAATTTTCACTTTTGTCTCAGTCTCTAGACCAGGGATTCTCAGATTCAGCAATATAGACCCTTTGGGTGGGATCATTCTTCGTTATTGGAGACTGTCCTGTACACAGCAGCATGTCTGGCGGCGCCCATAGTCTCTATGCCAGTAATGCCACCTCTCCTCAAGTCATGACAATAAAAAGCATTCAGACATTGCCAAACATCCTCTGGGGTGGGGGTCAGGGGCAAAATAGTCCTCCCTCCTGCTAAGAACTGCTCTTTACAGTGTGAGTTCTCTGAAGGTAGGAACCTTCCCTATTTATTTCTGCATGGCCAGGCAAGCAATAGGCACTTAAGAGATTTTTGTCTGTTAAAAGCAACCATGAGCTTGGAATCTCCCCAGATTATTTGCCTCTCCTAGGACAGAGCAGTCAAGGGCACAGGCCATGGCTGACCAGGGGCAGACCCATGTGGTGCATGGCAGTGGCTGGAGCACCCGAGTTAGGGGAGAGTGGTCAGGTCCTGTTTCCATCAGCGTGCATTTGCAGGGACTGGCCTGTGGTCATGGCCTCTGTCATCCTCCCTAAAGCCTTTTACTCTGGTCCCCTCCCCTCCCCTCTGGGCAGGCGTGGTGTCCTGCACCTTCACGAGAGCAGCGGGATTCATGACATCGGCCTGCCCCAGTGGCAGCTCTTGCTGTGTCTGATGATCGTCGTCATCGTCTTGTATTTTAGCCTCTGGAAAGGGGTGAAGACATCGGGAAAGGTAATATCTCTTTGTTTCTCTTTCAGTTGGGAGATCAACCTTGGGGGTGTGTGTGATTATTTCTAGCAATAATTATGTAGCTGGTGAACAAAAAAGATGGAGCTGGAAGTGCAAAGCCTGTGTTCAAGCCCCAGTTCTGCCACTGACTTGGACAAATGCCTTCCCTTCCTCTCCCTTCTCTTCCCCAAGTCTGTCTCCCCAACAATAGGTTGAAGGGGTATAAGTGGATCACAGTGCCTCATATTTTCCTGCCAAAGCTTCCCTAATACCAGAGACCAGGGACTTGGGTATTCCCAAAGGCCTCAGGACAAAGCCTAGAGATGCCATCAACATGCCCTTGATAAATCTGGGATCTCGACCTAAATCTTCATGCAAATGTTGCATGCTACTCTGGAATATGACTATTTGCTTTACCATAAGATCAATAAATCCCCCTCTGAATTTTTGAGAAAAAAAAAAAGAATGCTCTAGAAGATATCCAGATGTAAGCTGGGTTTTGTGTTTCCTCGGATACAGAGGTAAGTGCCCTCAGGGTTCCAGGTGTCTTGGAGAGAAGAGCATACGTTTAGATGACCAATGAGAGCCAGTGCAGAGTTAGTATTCTAAACTTGGGTGACACTGTCCCCCTGTAGCCAGCCTTTCAGGGTGGGGAATATTCAGGAAATGGCTCCTATTGATTTTTAGCCCAAGTGATATCATGGGAACAACAACCCCATTTGGGCTCTACAGGGTCTATTTAGCAGCTTGACTGCATTAAAGAGGATGTGGATGGGAAATGTTCTTTCCAGTGTTCTGGTTAGCTAGTGCTCTGTAACAAACCACCCCTAAATGTAGTGACTCAAAATAACAACCATTTTATTGTCTCTCACAATTCTATGGGTTGACTGGGATCAGCTGGGTGGTTCTTCTGCTCCATGTGATATACCCTGGACTACATATCTGGGGGCTTGGCTGGGCTGAATATTCTAGATGGTGCATACACACTCCTAGCAGTTGGTGCTGGCTGGGAGCTAAGTTGGAGCTGCCAACTAGAGCATCTTGGGATGTTTTCACAAAGCCTTTCTATGGTGCATGGGCTTCTCACAGCATCGTGGCTGAGTTCCAAAAACATGTCCCAGGCAGACAAGTCCCAATGATGTACAAGTAGCTCTTCCAGTCTCTGCTTGCATCATTCTTGCTATTGTCCCAGTGGCCAAAACAAGTGTTGTAGTAAAACCCAGTATCCGTGTGGGAGGGAATTACACACAGGTGTGAGTTCATTGGGGGCCACAACACAACGGTCTATCTTAATCAGGTGGGTGTAAATTTTGGAGAAACCTCAGTAGGCAACTGATTTTGGAAAGGAGGTGTGCACTAGAGTTCTCTCTGATACTCCTGGAGTTTTTGGTCATGCCATTGGGAACAAAGACAGTAGCAGGGAAGCAGCAGCTGGTAGGTATGAAATCTATCAAGAAATGGAGGTGGAACTTCCTACCAGCATGTTGGGGACACAGTGTCCACTCTAAGAAAGCACAGAAACAAAATGCAAACTAAGGCTTGGAGAAAGTCTAAGGTGGAGAAAAGCCAGGATAGGACCACTACCATTCTGATGCCTGACACCTAGTAGGTCTTCAGTAAATATTTATTGGGTGATTGAATGATGGGTGGGTATATAAGTTTGGGGAACTTCATTAAGTGTTCTTTGAATTTAATTCAACATATACAACCATTTATGGACACCTACTATGTACCAGGCTTGATGCTAGTACTAGTGATGCAAGAATAAGACAGGTTCCTTCTTCAATTGCTTTAGTCTATGCATATTGTAGGCAGGTTATGGGTCAGCCAATGTCACCAGCTTCTTGGATCTCTGTCCAGAGACATATGTGTGTGTCCCCATTTAATAAAACCCAGTGGTCACAAACTATGTGCACTATTATATATCTTGCTTTTTTTAAGCTTAACTTTACCTTGGAGATAATTTCACATCCAGAAGTCAGGTTACATTTCAATAGAAATACAAACTGTAGGTTTAAAAACTGTCATTAAATCAGCTTAATGGGTCATCACATACACTTTTTAAAAACGAAAAAGTCTAGATAATAAGATATCATCGCACATATTAAAGTAAGAGCTGTCTCTTGGAATTTTGTTTCTGTTACAGCAGTCTGTAAGTTTATGTGTAGTTTGTCTTGATATTGAAGGCATTTCTTAGCATGAGTCATGGTCAAAAAGTGTGAGATGCTGCATTAGTGGAGAAAGGAAGCTCTTTCAACTGAAAGTATCTCCAAAGACCATAGGGAAGGTGGCATTCAAGCTGGGTCTGTAAGGTCAGTCACAGGTAGAGGTGGGAGGGAGGGAAGGGATTCTCAGTGGAAGAAACTACATGAGCAAAGTGGTGAAGATGTGGAAGCCCCAGGCCAGCCTTACCTAGCACTCTCTGCGCCTTTCCTGGGTACTAGGAGCAGGGCTGTCTTGGCCTCTGCAGGCACAGACAGAGGCCTTGAGGGGAGACAGGGCCCACTCCTGTGAATTGCAGAGGATGTATGAGCTTTATACTGCTTCTGGCCTTGGCACAGGGCCACCACAGACTTCTAATATTGCACCCCAAGATTAGGTTCCCCACAGCCATCACCAAAGAGGGTAGAGCTTCCTCCATCTAGTTTAGCTCTTGGCTAGAGGGGAGTATATGTTGTCTGCACGCAGGCTGATGCGAGAGAGACCAGGAATAGTGGAGCTGAGCATGCTCAGTTCTTTCCAAAATGTACCTTCAGAGAAGGTAATGAGGGGTGAACCTGGGTGTTACACTAGAAAAGTCCCCCATGTAGAAACACGATGAGAGAGGAATATGAGTCCCCTCTGCGTGTGTCCTCCGAAGCCATAGCCCACATTTTGCATAAGTCCCTCAGTGTTCTGACCACTAACAGACATGCCATAGGCAGTCTATGGAGAGGAGGTTTCTAGAATGCAGAGCTTCACTGAGGACATTCCTGTGCCCCGAAGTTAATTGCTTTTATAAGCTGGCGTATGAGAAAACCAAGAGGGTTGCTTATTTCTTTCCAGACTGAACCTGGCACAGGACACTGAGCTTTCCTTAGCAGGCTTCCATAGCCTCAGAGCTGGCATCAAATGAATTGCAAATGTTCATACCTCTGGTCTTGGCAAGTGAAGGCTGTGCTGGTCCTGGCTTGCTTTAGTGACTTGCTTGGACTCAATTATAATGAACAGCATCATTCACATATGAGTGAGGCATATACTAATTGTAGTTTTGGGTTTTTCTCAGTAACATCAGTGCATACCCTATATCCCGTAAATCCTTCTTTTTGAAATTATGTCTTTTTTTTATTAGTGAAAATTTCCCTAAAACTCAGTTCAGAGGATCACAGATTCTAAATCAGTAAAGGTTAAATTAATGCAGAGTTACAGTGGTAAAGCATGGACATTTATCATCTCTGGGTTCGAGTCAACCTTAGAGTAGTTCCTTGGCAGCGTTTTTCAAACTCTCATGCATATAAGAATCACCGAGAGGTCTTGCTAAAATTCAGATTCCTGGGTCCCTCCTTGAGAGAGTCTGATTCAGTGGGGATGATGTGAGAATTTGCATTCCTGACAAGCTCCTAGGTGAAGCTGATGCTGCTGGTCTATGGACCTCACCTTGATCTAGGCAGCCCTTTGCTTGATGCCTGAATTCAGGCTTGCACAACTTCAGTGACAAGCACCTCACCACCATCCTGGGTAGTTCTTTCCCTCGAGAGAGCTCTACCAATTTGAAAGCTCTTTCTTTTATGGAGCCAAGATCTTCCTCATTTTGATTATGAGCAATTGGTTTGAATTTGGTACCCTGGAACCACACAAATTATCCATAGAAACACCAGCAGGTATAGATTTAAAGTGATAGAAAGCAGTGACCTCCCTTAGGGATTAAGGACACTTGTAAGACTAATGTGCTGCTCATAACATTCTTCATCTTGTGGTCAAAATTGGACCAAGTCTAGCTTTTCATGGCCAGAGCTGTGTTGCAAGTTGAAATTCTGAGAGCTGAGAAGCCTGTGGTAGAGATGATAGAGCCCAAGCCTTTCTTCTGTTTACCCATTGTGCATTCAGGGCCCATGTGAGCATGAGTGAACTGTTGGCCAAAGATCCAGGAATCTCCTTTTCAACACAAGATCTTAGGCAGCTGAACACCTGCTGTCAATTCTGAGAATCTTCAACAAGACTCAAATGGTCTAGCTTTGAATACATGGGCACAGACAAAACAAGTTTCCTGCTTTCTTGATGCTTGACTATAGTCAGGGTTTCAGATCAGTCATGTCCTAATGTATTCCTTAGGGAAATTGCATCCATGGCCATCAAACATGGCCAATGCAGGGCCACCTCCAGGCCTCATGGGAGATTCCTTAGAGTCAGAAGTCAAGATAGTGTTTTCTGATGGGAGGAGTGTGGTCTCACCTGGTTTGCTGGGCTGGGCATTGCACCTGGGCTGCAGCTATTGACATGAGTGTTAAGAGACTAGAGCCATTAGGACTAATTACAAGGAAATGTGAGAGCTCCTCCTTGTACCTTTTGCCAAGGGCTTAGACCTATTCATCTCAGTTCAGGGGACCCATTCCAAGATTTATTAACATAAGGTCACCCACATGCAACAGCTTCACTTTCCAATGCATGTTTCCCTCCTTATTTGTTATGCAATTTGTCCTTCCTGTTCTTGCCTCCCTGAAAGAAAACAAGTGGAAATCCCATTTCCACAAAGACCTTCCTAGAACAAGGGAGTGGAGAGACAAGTGGATAACATGAAACAGAGGAGGCTTTCCTGCCCGATTCCTTCTAAGCCCAGATGTGACTGCCACTATGCATTTACTCATTCCTGTGCTGACTCAGTTATTCTTTTACTTGCTCATGCATTTCTTCTTTGACTTAGTCACCCACTAACTCTCTGATTTATCACCCACCCACTCATCCATCCATCTACTCAACGATCCACCCACCTAATCATCTTATCCATCCTTTTAACCATCTACTCAATCATAGTCCAACCATCCCATCATTCATCCATCCATTTACCTAACAATCCAGTCATTCATCCACAACACCATCCAATCATTCATACAATAAACATGTATTAGGATTCACATATGCCAGGTGCTGGGATACAAGTTTGAAAAAATATAGGATTTTATTTCTAAGTGGGCCATGATCTAGTGGGAAAGACAAGTAAAAAAAAAGAGGATAAATCCCCATCCTTAAACATAAGTATGAAAAACATATGGCTTTATTTTCTATATCTCCATTTTTGTTTAGCACCCACCTCTTTTTAGCCTGGCAAAGAACTTTCATGTTTCCAGGTTTCCACTCTCTCCTTAGGGATGTGTGAAGATTCTTAGGGATACACAGTTCCAGAGCTTTGGGGGTGTGGAACCATCTAGCATTTAAGCTATAGCCCTTTTCATGTTTCAGCTGAGTTCTCCTTGGGTCTGACTGCCTTAACCTTAGCCAGGTATTTTTACTTGGGGCACAGCATTCTTTCTGCAAGGCTACCTATGACTATGTCTCCCTAGAGTAGTGATTCTCACCTTGGCTGCACAATTTTATCACCTGGGGAGCTTTAAAAAAAATGCTGCATTTCAGGCCCACCCCAGACCAACTAAATCAGTAACTCCAACAATGGGATCTGAGCTTTAACATTTTTACCTATAACTTCCCCCAGAGTATTTGAATGTGTAGCCAAGGGTGAGAAGGAACAGCAAAAAATCCACATAACACCCGCGTCCCTGTACCTACCTTTCTTTTCTGTTCCTCCGACCTGGGCAAGGGGATGGGGTGTCTTTTTTAGTCTGGAGTAATCACTTCTTTCGTGTATTTCTGAACAAGATATGTCGCCTGTGTCCCACATCTGTTCCCACCAAGATGAAGAATGGTCAGAGGTTCTGCTTTCTTCCCAGCCACATCCCTTCCTGGGCAATGTGCTTAGGAAAGAAAATATGCTTAAAGGAGGGTAAAGAAAAAGAGGAAGAGGTAAACAAAAGGGAGAGAGTGGAGGAGAGGGAGAAGAGGGAGGGAAGATGGAGACAGAGAAAAAGAGAGGAGAGAGAGAGAGAGAGACTGAGATTTCTAAATATCTTGCCAGTCAGATAGGTGCATGCAGCAACCAGTAGCAATGGTGTGATGGACACAAGACTGATGGGGAAAGGGGAGAGCACAAGGTGGGTGTACTTAGTTCTTCCTGGTCCATGAGTCACACCTTGATCTAAGCAATCCTTTGCCAATGCCTATATTCATAGTAACAGTTGCATAACTTCCGTGACACGTACCTCACCGCTTCTCTAGGCTCTTTTCCTTGAGAGAGCTCTATCTATGGGAAAACTCTTCATTTTATGGAGTCAGGAGTCTTTCCCTGAAGGAGTCAGGAGAGGTGGCTTTGTAGATGAGGTGGCATCCGGTGCTATGAGAACCTAGTCTTTGCCCTCGGTGCCCTTGGTTTCCATCATGGTGCTATCCCCAGTGTGGCTGACTCTCGCCCTGGGTTCTGAGCTTCTCTAGAGTGGGCCCTGTGTCTGTTTCCTGTTCTAGCCCTGGATTCTGGATCAGGCCCTTGCCTAGAGCTGGAACCTGCAGCATGTGCCTTGAGTGAAGGAAGGTGGGAAAGAGCATGACTGGCTCATTGGGAAAGGGCTCTGTGCCCCACCAGCGCCCCATGGGGTTGGGGCCAGAGCGAGGCTCTCACCCAAACTTATCCATTGCCCAGGTTGTGTGGATCACAGCCACGCTGCCTTACTTCGTGCTGTTCGTGCTCCTGGTCCACGGTGTCACCCTGCCCGGCGCCTCCAATGGCATCAATGCCTACCTGCACATCGACTTCTACCGCCTGAAAGAGGCCACGGTTAGTGCTCAGTGACCACCCGGCCTTGGGCCAGGCTTGTGGGAGGGCTTTCAGGAGCAGGTGATAACGGAAAATCTGGTCCCAGCTCTGCCACAAACGTACAGCGTAGCCTTGGACAGGATCCTTCCATGTCTGAGCTGCAGCTTCCCCATTTGACAGTGCAGAATTGCACCTGACAGTCTCCATAAGCCCACCCACCTCTGGAGGCCTGGGATTCTGTGGTTTCATCTGGCGGCCTTCACAAACTACTCTTTGAGGAGAGCAATGCCCTGTGAAGAGGACATGATGTCCTGGGTCCTTGCTCCTATCCTGTGGCCACGGCTCCCTCGCTCACCCTAGCCACCCCCTGCCCTCTTTCTACTCTGTGATCCCCAAACCTGATCTTTACCACAATCCTGTGATGTCAGCATAAGGATAGATTCAGCCCTCAGGGAGGCTCTTCCAACCCTCTTCCCCAACACCCTCAGCCAACCACTGCCCCTGTCCAAAGGCTCAAATTATGGTGAAAGTGGGTGAATCTGGTAGTGGAGTCCAGTGCAGAGCAGTGAGGGTGAAAGCAGGGACAATCATAGAGGTACTCATTACCTTGAGCACTTTCAGGTAACTGCTGAGATTACTTCCAGCCCCCTCTTGCAGCGCCCCTCAGTGAGAACACCTTAACATACTGTCTTTCAATTCTCCAGGGCTTCTTTATTTCAACCCATAATAATTCTGGAAGGCCCCAGCAGCACAGGATTGGGAAAGATGCATCCCAATATGCATCTCCATGGTTGTAATGCCCCAACACACTGCAATGTTGCGGACTAGTAACCAAGAGAAAACCAATTTTTGTAGTAGCTGCCAGAAAGATAATAGAACATAAGGCATGAATCAGCCTTGTAAATTGCAAAACAAGTCAGACTTCTTTTTGTGCCATGACTGTTGATGCCAAACGTTTTAGATGTGTAGAAACTAAGCCCTCAGTGCAGTCTCAAGGAGCAGATCCGTCTTCCCTCATCAGATGGTGCTG
Source organism: Sapajus apella (assembly GCF_009761245.1). Classification (NCBI taxonomy): domain Eukaryota; kingdom Metazoa; phylum Chordata; class Mammalia; order Primates; family Cebidae; genus Sapajus; species Sapajus apella. Next base: position 8,947,960 of record NW_022437030.1, read on the forward strand.
CCCTCTGTTTGCACAGCTGGGGAAGTCTGGACCAGTACCAGTGGGGAGATGATAGACATCTCTCAAATCTGAATTGGAAGGCTGGGCACGTGGCTCACGCCTGTAATCCCAGCACTTTGGGAGGCCGAGGCTGGCAGATCACTTGAAGTCAGGAGTTCAAGACAAGCCTGGCCAACATGGTGAAACCCCGTCTCTACTAAAAATACAAATATTAGCAGGGCATGGTGGCGCTCTAGTGTAATCCCAGCTATTCAGGAGGCTAAAGTGGGAGAATTGCTAGAACCCAGGGGGCAGAGGTTGCAGTGAACCAAGATCACACCACTGCACTCCAACCTGGGTGACAGAGTGAGACTCCACTTAAAAAAAAAAAAAATCTGAATTGCAGCTCTTAGTCTGAGTGGTGAAGTAGAATTATCCCCATTACACAAATGAGAAAACAGAGAGAAGTGAACTTGACCAGGGCTAGAACATGAGGAATAGAAGTCGTAAAGTAATTCAGATGTCCAGGCTTCCAGCCATGTGCTTTTATCACCCAAAGGATGGAATAAGTAAGCTCCATTGGCCCCCAAGTTGTCACCATTGTCTATGGCTTGTAGAAGCCTACTAGGAATGGTCCTCCCCTTCTAAAAATGCCACCTCTGTAACTCCTAAGATGGCCATAACCCTCTGTTCTTGCCCATTCACACTCTAGCCTAAAACTTTTAGTATTGTTAATTTTCTTTGAAAATCAGGGCATGAAGTTGAGTGAATGAGTTCCTATAGGCTCAGCTCACTCACAGCTGCTACCCAAGGCTGGGAGTTGCTAGAGAGGCCCAGCCTCTCTCTGCAGTTGTTTTGTACAGGATGCAGGGGAGGGAGTTGCCAAGGCTGCCCATCTGTAGTTTAAACCATACTTCCTCTGGTCTCAGAGCATCCCCAGGGTTTCTCAGCCCTTATGGAACAGTGAGGTGGTCCCATGGGATAGGAAGCAGAGGCTGATGGCTTTTATCTGCTGGTTTCAGGTATGGATTGATGCTGCAACTCAGATATTTTTTTCCTTGGGGGCTGGATTTGGAGTGTTGATTGCATTTGCCAGTTACAACAAATTTGACAACAACTGTTACAGGTAAGACCTTTCTCAGAACTCTGGGACGCTCTCAGTCCTGGGGGCTGACCCTTGCATGGGTGGCAGAGAGGGTTCTTATCTGGAAGCCAGCTCTCCCTGGGCAAGCCACATTTTCTTCTTGTGGACCACCCTGGGCATTCTATAAACTGTGACGTGGCCTCTGAGGGTCCCAATGACCACGTTTCATTTCAGGATGCCTCTTAAACGGAAGTGAGGTGTGGAACTGGGAAAGCTGAGGTCACCAACACTGGGAGATGGGTAGCTGGGACAGAGGAGAACTGTGCAGATTTCAGTGTGGACAGCATTGCCTGACTCTGTCCATCAGATGCCCAGGCAGGCAGGGGTAGAATATCCCTGCTGCTGAGGGCCTGGCAAGATGCGAGGTGAGATTGTAGGGCAGACTGAGACTCAGAGGACCATGACCTAGCTCAATTCAGGAAGCACTCAATGCTGCCTCCTGTTGGCCCAGTGCTGTGGGGACTTCAGGCATGGGCACAAATTTGGGTTCACTTCCATTACATTCCATCCAAGGCTTAAGGCAGAATCATAGTGTCTTTGGTACATGACAGAGTCCGATGAATGCATACCAGTGGGACAGGCTATAGGGAGGTAAGGAAATGGGGTTATCAGTCCCCTGATAGAAAACAAGCCGTGCATGGAGGTGAATTTGAGATGAACCTTGGAGGATAGTTAGGATTACGCTAGGCAGATGTGGAGTGGACAGCACACACTATGGGAGAAGGGGGACAACACAGCCAAATACAGGGAGGTGGCTTGTTTATGGACCAGTGAATTGACTGGTTTCAATTCACTATTCAGAGTTCACAGTTGTACTGTTCAGAGTACACCTTGGGAGTCATGGAAGAGAAATCTATAAGGAAGGTTGGGTCTTCTTAGCAAAGCTCTTGAATGACAGGATGAGGAGTTGGAAGGCACTGGGAAGCAGCCATGGAAGGTTTGTTGAAGGAGGCTGGTGACTCAATTTCCTGGCAGGAGTTTGCCAGTAGACTCTGGTATCGGACTGTTCTGTCCATATGTGGTTAGCCTACTTCCTGTGCCAGTGATGGTGGGGCCCTGGATCCATGTGGCAGCAGGAGCTACTAAAGGGGCCATGGCCTTTGAGGCTGGGGCCAGGCTTCAGGTTCTATAACTGGCCCAGCAATCAATGCACAGGATTGAGAGTGTCAAGGAGCTTGACCTCGTTGTGCTTCTTCCCCCAGGGACGCCCTGCTGACCAGCAGCATCAATTGCATCACCAGCTTCGTCTCTGGGTTTGCCATCTTCTCCATCCTTGGTTACATGGCCCATGAACACAAGGTCAACATTGAGGATGTGGCCACAGAAGGTGGGTGGGCAGCCCACCTGGGCCCCAGCTCACTGTGGAGGGAGCTGAGAAGCCCGCCTTATTCTTGGCTGCATGGCTCTGCCTTTGACTGTAGGACCGCTAGGCTGTCTGTGGAGGTATCCAAACCACTCATGTGATTGACTTTCCCTTGAGGTTATTAGTGAGAATTTCAGGCAGTCCCAGGCCCCACGTATGTAGCAGAACCTTCCTCTGAGTCAGGCTGGGAAGAAGAGATTTTGGAATGTCCTCTCTGTACCAGTCCTGGGCTAAGCACTTGACATACCTCCACTTAGTTCTCACAAGGCTGCCAGGCAAGTGTCAGTAGACTCACTTTACAGATGAGAAGACTGAGACTCAAGCCAAATAAGTTGTCTGGCATCATCCAGCTGGTGAGCAATGTGTCTTTGTTACATGACAGAGTTCGATGAATACATACCAGTGGGACAAGCTATAGGGAGGTAAGGAAATGGGGTGATCAGTACAATAGTGTTCACACCCCAGTCGATCCAGCTCTGGAGCTTGTGTCCTTCCCTGCAGCTTCCCAAATCTTTATGGCCACAAAGAAGCTGAGACCTGGGGAAGGGCTACCTCTAATGCATTCTGAGGACCCCAAGCTTTTGTGAGTAAGAGTGAATGCCTTGTAGAGTATAGGTGGTGGGGTATGCAGCGTGTAGTCTGTAGCTTACCAGGCAGAAAACTGCTCTCCAGCCTGGCTGTTGGGGGCAACTTCTCCAATGCACAGGTAAGCTGTAAGTTCATGCGGACTTCATCTGTTATCTCTAGACCTGTGTTCTGCTCCACCCACACATGACTGACCAATTGGGCTCCCAGATGCTCCCCTACCACGTGCAGCTCAGACCAATCGTTTCAGCCATTGATGAGGTCCTTGATGTTTCTTACAGGAGCTGGCCTAGTGTTCATCCTGTATCCAGAAGCCATTTCTACCCTGTCTGGATCTACATTCTGGGCTATCGTGTTTTTCGTCATGCTCCTGGCGCTGGGCCTTGACAGCTCAGTAAGTGACCCTGCTCAAGATACCTGTCCCCCACCCTCCTGGCCCTGACCCCTCCCCCAACACACAGTGCTGGGCCTGAAGTTCCCACTATTCAAACACCTGGTTAATAGTTGTTTTCAGAAGGCCCTATTTAAATGTAGACAAAAAAAGTGAGTCCTGACTCAAAAAGATAAGACTTAGGCCAAAGCCAAGAGCCATAGGAACCCCTTTGGTATCTTGGAAATTCAGATGAGAAGAGACTTCAGATAAGCCAGCCCTACGCCGTCCTCTTGCAGGCGGGGAAATGATTCAGAGGGGATCACAGTTAGAGTCTTGTTCTCTAAACAGGCATTTTCTCATTGTATTTTATCATCAATAATCAAAAAGCCGGGAATGGTGGCTCATGCCTATAATCCCAGGGCCGTGGAAGGCTGAGGTGGGAGGATTGCTTGAGGCCAGGAGTTTAAGGCCAGACTGTGTAACATAGGGAGACCCCTGTCTCTACAAAAAAAAAAAAAAAACCCAGTATGGTGGTATGCGCCTGAAGCCCTAGCTACTCAGGAGGCTGAGGTGGGAGGGTCACATGAGCCCAGGAGTTGGAGGCTGCGGTGAGCTATGATTACATCACTGCACTCCAACCTGGGTTGAGTGAGATCTAGTTTAAAAAAACAAAACGAAACGAAACTCAAAACCCAAGCAAACAAATAAAAACACTTTGAACATCAGTAGTTTCTTACATCCTTTTATTATATCCAAATGTAAGACTGGGTTTAATGATGTCTTTTAAAATCTGTGTCTGCCCTTAGTACCTCATGCCTGGAAGTTTGCAAAAAATCTATGGAAGGGCTGGCATTTGGGTTTCCTCCCACTGCCTTTTGCTTTCAATCGGTAGATCTGCCAGGAGCAGTGTGTTAAGAAGGATTTTGAGGCTGCTTCTGGGCTTATAATGAGGAATACTAATTTTGATTAACAGTGTTTGCCAAGAAGAGAGGAGAGGAGGGGGGGAGGGGGGGGGAGGGGACGGGAGGGGACGGTGGTAGCTTTCATACTTGTCTGGCCCTCACAGTGGCCTCATACGGAAACAATCTGCTCATAGCAATGGATGCGAGACCCTTTCAGACTCTAAGAGTCTGGAGTTTGAAGTGACCACTTTGCTCGATCATTAGAAAAGCAGCCCAAAATCCTTATCAAAAACGACTGTCTGAAGTTCTCATCACTAGCAGCTCTTCTGCAGGAGTTGTTTCCAGAGACCTTTATTGACATGGGATTTGGTGTTATACTGCTTTCACTCCACTATCAGCTTATCTGTAGCCACTCGGGCTGAGTGAGGGGGCAGGAGACAGGTAGCTATTGAGTAGGGGAGACAGGAGCTGACTTAACCCTCACCCTCTCCCACATAGTTTCTGAGTTCTGAGTTTGCCTGAGAACAGAACAGAAATGGGGCGAGAAGATGGGGAGGAAGGCAGGATGTGCTGATTTCTCCAGAGAGGCAAGGCAACCTGCGGGAGTCCTGGGCTGCAGAAGGCCCTAGGAACCCTGGAGCCTGAGACTGAGGTCCAGAGAGACCCTCATTCCCACACCCCACCCCTCCTGGTTCCCTCCAGATGGGAGGCATGGAGGCTATCATCACGGGCCTGGCAGACGACTTCCCGGTCCTGAAGCGACACCGGAAACTCTTCACATTTGGCGTCACCTTCGGCACCTTCCTTCTCGCCCTGTTCTGCATAACCAAGGTGAGTAAGGGCTGGGCTCTGGGTCACGTGGGGCCTCTGAGCAGATTCTTAGTCAAACACTGGGGCTGAGCTCAGGGAGAACAATGCAGGACTCAGCATCCTCCACCCGGTGGTCTTCTTCCATCTCTGATGCTGAGGATTCCACTCAACCCTGTTAATTATTTATTGACCTGAGGGGCAGCAAAAGTCCCTGTGAAACCCATCTAACTCTTTATTGGCTGAACTGAGGTGACTGTACCATAACTACAACAGCACCACACCCCTGCGGTCTGTGGTCTCAAACAGGGTTCTGAGCAAGTGGGACAGGGGCAGGTAAGACTTGATGGACACAACAGTCAGTGCTCACGTTTGGCCAAAAGGGTCCTCAGGCTTATTCTCTCCTGCCCCAGGGTGGAATTTATGTGCTGACGCTCCTGGACACCTTTGCTGCAGGCACCTCCATCCTTTTTGCTGTCCTCATGGAAGCCATCGGAGTTTCCTGGTTTTATGGTATGTGAGTGTGTGGAAAAGCCTCAGCTTGCCATTTCCAGGACAGCCACCTAAAATTCCAGAGTCCAGCACGTTGCTTCTTGGGAACAAATCTCAATCCTTGGCTCATTTTGAATGAACCTACCCTTAACAGGAGGCTGCAGAGGCCCCTGAGGGTATCCAGCATCAGCTTCTAAAAGAGGAACCCTTAGGAAAATGCTGACCCCCAAGTCATACAATTCATTCTACCAGGGGTTGCTAGATTTAGCAAATACAACACAGGTTGCCTAGTTAAACTTGAATTTCAGATAAATAACAAATCATTATTTTGTATAAGTATAGCCCAAATATTGCATCGGACATACTTATACTAATTTTTTTCCATTATTTATGTGAAATTCAAACTTAACTGGGTATCCTGTATTTTTTCTGGAAAACTTATTCTGGAAGGGAACTGAGAGACTATTTTACAAACCTTAAATGGGTTAATTGTTTGTTTTTCCCCCCAAGTGTCACACCAACATGTTAGTTCTGTTCTCTCTCTGCTACCACTCAGAGAGAGAATCAATGGAAGAGGCTGGGCTCTGCTATCAGATTGAAGTCAGGGAATGTCTGTATGTATAGTCGTATTTGTTATTTTCAGAGCAAGCGTAAGCAAGAGGAAAGAGCTGGGCTTTGGAGTTAGGCCGACCGGCTGTGGAATCTGGGGCAAATCCCCTCACCTCTCTGAGCCCAGGTTTCCCTCTGACAAGTTAAATGGGGTGGCACATGAAAAGAGATACTGGTCTGGAGTTCGTCCTCTCCCTCATTCTGCATTACAAAGTGCCCATCCCAACTCTCCTGAGTCCCAGGGTGTCAGCAGTTTGCCCCACTGCCCTGCTCTCCACCGGGGGCCAGAACCTCATGGGAGGACCCGGCCCTGGCTGTCTCGGGGGCCGTTGTAACAGGCCTGAGGGCCCTGAGGGTATCCTCTGTGTGCACAGGAGTGGACAGGTTCAGCAATGACATCCAGCAGATGATGGGGTTCAGGCCGGGCCTGTACTGGAGACTGTGCTGGAAGTTCGTCAGCCCTGCCTTCCTCCTGGTGTGTAGTGTCTGCCGGGAAGCCCTGCATGTGGGGAGCGGGGTGTGCCCAGGATGGAGCTGGGTGGGGATATTTGCTGCTTAGGGGGGAGGTTCTGGGATACAGAGACCCTAGTCATGTAGAGGGGTCACTTGGGATGCTTGGCCCTGTGGATAACATGGTAGGCATCCACCTTAATGGGGGGGTTCTCGAGCGGGGGCCAGGTCCCTGAGGGCTGTTATGCCTGCTCCAAAGTCACCTTCTGTTCTTCCTCTTTGCTTGTTCCCTGCCATCTCTGCCTCCTTTTGATTATCACTCGCTTCTTGAATTCTTGATTCTCCAACTCTTCCGCTTTCCCTTCTTCCTTCTTTCCTCCCTTCACTGTGATGCTCACTGCTCTTCATTTCTCTCCCACCTCTCTCCCACCTCCTTCTCTCTTTCCCTGCTTGTCTCTCTTCTGCCCTGTCTTCCTTTCTCTCCCTTCCCTGCCCATCCCTAGTTCGTGGTCGTGGTCAGCATCATCAACTTCAAGCCACTCAGCTATGACGACTACATCTTCCCGCCCTGGGCCAACTGGGTGGGGTGGGGCATCTCCCTGTCTTCCATGGTCCTGGTGCCCATCTACATCATCTACAAGCTCCTCAGCACACAGGGCTCTCTTTGGGAGGTGAGCTCTGGGCCTTCCCAGGGGAACAGGGTGGGAGGTGGCTGAGGGGGACGGGAGGGTTCTCATTCCTGTTGGGTGGGGGAAGGGAGACAGAAGGACACAGACGCTAGGGTCAGATGCATTTACCTCATTGGCCAGGTTATTTACCCTGATGAGCCTCAGTTTCCACATCTATATCCTGAGGATAATACTGCATGCCCTGAAAAGAAAAAGGAAACACTTAGCACAGTGCCTGGGCACAAGTGGTGTTCGGTACATGTTCCTTGGGGGTGAGCTCAGCCCTGGAGTTCACTAAGGATTGATTAGACAGACTACCTGAACCCAGCTCATTCTCGTGTCCCCATCTAAGCTTTGTCATTTCCCCAGATGTCCCAGCTCTCCCCATCCAAGCCCACTGTGATCTGCTCCACCTGGTTCTCACCTGCTGCTTTCCAGAACCTAATAATCTGATCAGCCTAAACCAGAGATTTCTGAACTACATTTTCTTTCTATGCATTCTGCATATATGTGTATAAATATATATACACATATGTACTTATATATACGCACACACACACACATTTATATAAATATTTAGGAAACAGTGCCCTTTATCCTGAAATTATGTCATTCCTATTTGACTCAAATACCCTTTCTTTCATAAACTAATAATGATAGTCTTACTCACATCCTTACTTTACAAAACAAAGATTTCATTCCTTCATTCCTTTATCCACTCACTTGTAAGGTATTTATTGGGACCCAGATATAATCCGGGCAGTATTCGAGGCACTAGACAAAAATTCCTGCCCTTATGGAGTTCACATTCTAATGAAGGGCAGGTAAACAAAATGGAAGGCAGTGAGCCACACCGGAATGCAAGGAAGGGAGTGCCCAATGGACAGTCCTCACCCTCAATCTTTGTGATACGTTTCCTGTCTGTGAAATCCCTAAGTTGGAGGTCAGGGGGGGCCTCTGTTCTGGGTCCCTGGGAGGACCAGTGTTCAGTGACCTCATTCTAGACATGGGAACTGGGACCTGAGCTTTCTATTCTCTACACTTCGGGTGGGGGAAGGCTTCCTGCTATCAGTGATCAATTGTTGGTTCAGAACACATGGCTTGAGACCCTGAAAGTGCCGCCACTGCAGGAGGGCTTCCCTGATTCCCTGCAGGACCAGAGGCCTCCTTCCACACTCTCCCTGCTGCACTTTCTCCAATCTGGGTCTAAGACGTGTGTGTTTGTTCATTGCCAGTCCCTTACATGAGCTGTAAGCTCCCCCACAGTAGAGACTGCATGGGTCTCCTTCAAGTCTGGATCCACAGGGCCTAGCCCATGTCTGACCACAGTAGGCAGCTCAAGAAACACTGGTTGGATGAATGACTCAATGGACCAGCTCCACAAACAAGGCTGGAGGTGTCTTGTACAGACCACGAATGCCATCCACGTGAGGCTGCAGGGCCAAATAGCAGGTGGCCCTCAGCCGGGGGTGTAGCTGGGTTGCCAGACAGGTATCCCTGGGCCAAGCTGAGGCCTCCTCTCCTCCTCCTTTCAGAGACTGGCCTATGGCATCACACCGGAGAACGAGCACCACCTGGTGGCTCAGAGGGACATCAGACAGTTCCAGGTGGGTGCAGCCTGACACTCTGGGGTGGGGATCATAAGGGTAGGCCCTGGCTGTTCCCTCCTGTGCACTGCCCAAGGTTGGACCTCACAGTCAGAAAACCCAGAAACCCAGCGTGAGTTGTAGCCCACAGGGGTGTGGTGTCAGGGTCAGAGCAGAAGAGGGACCATCTTCTGCCTTCTATCAGCCCATGGCTGCCCCTCTGCTCCTTGATCCTGGGATGCCAAATGCCCAGTCTTTCCTATCACTCTGCTTAACCCCTATGAGTTGTTGTCATGGAGTGCCACCAACCATGCTGAAAATTCCTTATCTTGAAGGAAGAGCTGCAATACCTTGGCCAAGTATTAGAGCATGCAGGGCTAACACATTGGCCAAAGGGCAAAGGGATGGGGGACAGGGAGGCTCCCTGCGAGCCCATGGCCTCAGGCTTGCCGTGTAACTTTGGGGAGGTTCTGCTGCCCTTTCGGGGCCGCTGTGACAGTTAGGGAATTGACCTGCATGTTCCCTGAAGTCCGTGAAGGAAGGGGATGTTTTTCTGCCTCCTCTGCTTCCTGCTGCCCCCACCAGCTGGCCCTTGCTCCTATCAGTCCCCACCATGTCATCAAGTCCTTGCTGTCTTTCTCTGCAGTCAAAACACTGGCTGGCCATCTGAGCCTGCCCGGAGGAGGAGGAGGAACCCCCATGTCAACGCCCGGATCACAGCCAGCTGCTTCACTCCCGCCGCGGACACCGTCTTGGGATTCCTCTGCTGGAAGCTGTCCTTCTGATCTTCTCTTCTTTTACCAATTACAGATGATTTCATGGCTCTAGTTTTTGTTCGCCTTCTGTGCATCTGGCCTGGGGGCTGTTAGCTCAGAGGAGAGGAGCAAACAGGAAAACGGCTTCTGTTGCGTCCCCTTTGTTTTGGGGGAAGTCCCTCCTACTTTGGGAGCCTGCCGAAGCGAGGTCCTTGAGGTCAGAAACCCCCATCACATTTGCTTAGATTTCCGGCATAGAAGTTTTTAGTTGACCAAATCAGAGAGGATGGGTTTTTGATCAGACGCCAATAAAGCAAATATCAAACATGAAGTCTGGCTGAGTTTAGTGGGGTGGTTGGGAAAGGTACATAGACCCTCATTTTCTTGCCTACCTGAGGCAGCCCTCTCGTGTCTGAGCCTCAGTCCAGGAGTTAGATTTTTTTTGTCCCTAAAATGAAGTCAGTGGATAGATGCTTTGAGGGATTTGGAGTAGAAACTTTCATAGCTGATTTTCACTCTGGCCAATCTGAGTTTGATGCGTGTGATCTGGAACATTCCTCCAGCTTCTGGTGGTCCAAAGTGCTTTATTACAAAAAAGATGGCCCAGAGCTATGGGGGCCAGGAGGAAGAGGGTAAATGAACCATAGTGAGCAAGTTCTAGGAGCTGCCTACATCAGACAAGCTGGTAGAGGCCACGAGGCAAGCCATGACTACTGAGGCTTCATGCTGCTCTTGCTCTGTGAGACACAGGGAGCCCAGAAACCCATTTGCACTTCCTGAGACCTGCCTGGGGAAATGGAGACAGGAGCCAAGTGAGGCCACACGTGTGTTCTCACCATGCTGTCCTCACAAGGCCAGGTGGGTGCCCAAAGGCAGCCTGGCAGCCTGTTGTGTTAATTTCTTGTTCTTGGACACCTGCACAGCCTCCCCCTGGGAATATCCTGGAGTGGACCCAGGGATCTTGAGAAATGGAGAGTTGACTGTAAACACTAGATGCGGCACCTTGGAGGGCAGGGTGAGACAAGCAGTGCAGAAATACTCTCTCAAGTGGAGGGGAGAATATTAGAGATTATTATGAGTGGATGGGACAGGTTGGTGGTTTCAGAGAAAGTTTCTAGGTTCACTTCTGATACAAGCTTGCACTTGGTGCCCTCTGGTGGTGGTGGTGGTGGTCAGTAAGAGAAGTGATTCCTACTTTGCTCAATTGGTGGCATCTTTGGGAGGGGTTCTGTTTACGGTTAGAGTCTCTCAAGCCTTTGTTGGAGGGATTTGTATTCTGACTGTGGGAGCTCCTGTTGCAGAATCTTGGGAAAAAATAAAAAGGCCGCTACACTCGCACGTTGAGTAGGTGCTTTGCCTAAAACTAGGGTGTCGCAGAACCTGGTGAATCCTGCGAGAAGAGGGTTATGAGGGGACCAGGGTCGGGCAGGGAGAGGGTTGTGTCTCCCAGGGCCCTGAGGTTTCCTTGCTGGGTCAGGGTCAGGCTCCTCAGGTCATTCTATAGAGGAAAAAAGGGGAATTCAGGAGACTTTGAATCCTTCCGTGTAAAAAAGATCAGCTGAAAGCCTGAGACAGCACTGGTGGCAGGTGTCTTGAAGCCCTATGAACAATGAAGCTTGAGAATGGAGGAGAACAATCAGCTTGGGGTCTGGGCCCCATTGGTAACTTCCAATCCTTCCATGAAGGCTAACTTCTTCCTAGATGTTACCTTTTTTTTTTTTTTTGGTAATAAAGCACTTTTACGTACATTACCTCCCGTCTGCCCAGTGGGGACTGCAGGGCTATAGCTTCTGTCTCCCAATTTCCCAGGTGAGAAACCCAAGGCTCAGCATTTCAGTCACTCTTGCTCAAGGTTTCTCAGCAACTGAGAGATCAAGTTGGACCTTCAGTTCAATTCGCATCCCCCAACTCTCAGCCCAGAGCACTTTGAAATTCCCTGCACAATATGGTTCACCTCACCCAGCGCTGTCATTTCTAAAAAACTCATTCAAGTGCCAAGGGACTATTTCTTAGCAAAAGAACAACGTGTTGGAGGATGGGAAGACGTGAGAGAATGCCATGTATTTTCCTCTAGCTGGTTTCCAGAGAGGAAACTGTTCAGCTGCTCTCTTTTGATGAACGTAATCACTCTTCAGAACAGTTGGACATGAAAAGCTGAGTCTACTTGGCTGAAATGAGAGCAAGCAGTCAGCAAAGCCTGTGTGCATTAGAGCAGGGGCATGCTTCCGAGAGAGCCTGCCATTTCCTCTTTGCCGTCTGCATGTGGCCCCTTCGGCCTCCAGACCTTTGTCCCAGGGGTGAATGGGAGATATGGTGCTAGCTGAATCAACACCGAACCAACACAATGGTGCTGCCTTGAGGCAGAAGTTGGCTCCTGAATCTGCCGGGGGCGGGGGGCGGAGGACGGAGCCTGGCTCCAAGTCCAGGTCCCCCAGGAGGTTGGGGGTACCCAGAAAGCCCTTGGAAGTTCTCGCGGAGGTGCTTAGGACTATTTGTGTTTACCTTTCCCACCCACATGTAATGGAGAGAGAGTATGTGCTTTCTGTTATGTTAAGTCATGTTTGACTTCCTTTTTGTAGCCTTTTTTTAATAGCAGAGGTCACCTAGGACAAGGGTGCTGTGTACTGTATATGACACTTGACACTTTTGATATTTTGTCAGGTTTTTAAAGAATTATTATTTTTCATGAAATGTAAAGTATCAGTTTGAGACCATCACATTTACATCTACTCAGTGTCTAGTTATTTAGCAACCACCTGTTAGCCTTCACTCTAGATGAAGACAAGACAAGAGAGGAAGAGAGCTACCAACTGCCAGATATCCTGCTGAACAGAAATCCCCGAAGCTGCCTTAATTCTCAAAGGGAGTTGCCGCTCAGATGGGAGCCAGTTCCTCACATATGCTCTGTTTTCCAGCCTCACTAATGTGAGACTGAGGCATTCTTACCAAATAAGTCATTTCTTAGTAAAGAAGTCCATTGAACTCACTTCATTTGTTTATTTCCTTTGAAAGCTGCAGAAGAGAGAAAAACAGAGAAGGCACGTAGTGTGGTGGAAACAGAACAGCATGTAGAGTTTTACAGAATTGGATGTGCAGACCACTAGCTGGGTGGCCTGAGGACAGTGGCTTCATCTTTGGGGGTTTCAAGATTCTTTGTCTTTAAAATCAGGGGTTGTATCAGATCACCAAAGTTCCCATTCCATTAAAGACATCCCTGCATGTCTCCATAATGATGTTCTCCTGTTACATTTGCAATGAAGGAAACACATCACCTAACTTTAAGAATTTTCCAGAATGAACTGATGACCAATGATCTCTCTATCAGAGAAATGTCAGATGTCTAGCCTTCAGAACTTTGATTTTTCTGGACATTCAATAGTTCCTCTTTCTCAGATATTTTTAGCTGATTCCAGAAACACTTGGTATTTGTTTTTAATCCAACCTTTTTGTTTTGAGGCATTGGAGGGTAACACGTTGTCATGCCCTGTGAGTCCCGGGATCCACAGCTCTGCTGTGGTTGCAGAAGCCACTGAAACATTGGTGAATGCGAAGTCACTTTTGGGGTACCTGCCCTCATCCCTTTGTCTCTCTGCTTCTGTGTAAATAAAGACTGTTTCAATTCTGTCCTCTCTGTGTCATGGACTGTTCCAATGTCATGCAGATTTCTGTGTCTGATTTGGATTTATTTTGAAAGCTGTTATCTTTGTGGAAATATAAGTGTACAGAATAATAAAGAGTTTTTCCTGGGCTATGTATCTGGTAGTGGAGTTCCGAATGCTTTCTTTCATGAAGGTAGAATGCTACAAATTATGTAAGGTAAATGGGTGTGTCTATGATCAGCTTCCAGCTAGTAAAGAAGAGCTTCTGGTCATAGTGACCCACCTTTTAATCAAATAACTCTTTTTAGAACCTATGGAAAAGGAGATTGGAAGGGGTTAAATCTGTAATCTTAGCTTTACGATCAACATATATTTTAAATAAAAACAGGGCACCAAGTAATACCAGGTTTAATTTAGTTTAGTTTTCATTTCTAAGGCTGAGTTTCAAGGGGCTCAGAACCTCCTGTTTGATTGAATTAAATACACAATTTAGTGCATGTGTGAATTTTTCTGGGGAGAGGGATACATTTACATGTAGACCCTTAGAAGATCTAAGTCTCTGTTTGGGGAAGATGTAAACTGAATGTTGTCATTGTTTGGAGAGGATGTGAACTTACAGGTAATTATTTTTAGTACAAGCCAGCAAGCAGATAGTGACGCCAATATAAAAGAGGTGTTGTCAAACAAGTATTCAGTCAATGTCTTCAAATATGTAAAGGCTGTCAGAGAGCGTGTGGTGGGCCCAAGTGCTGAAATACTACCAATGGTAGGAAGTCCAGGAAGATAGCTTGCAAGATTTGACCAGAACAGAGAATGGGCTGTTGTTGGAAGTAGTAATTCCAGCTTTGGAAATATGCAAGCAGATAGCAGGCAATGTCTCCTGGGGATGCAATGTCAGGTGGAATTGTGGGAGGAAGGTTACGCAACCCATAAGGTCCCTTCAATTTGCAGCTCTTAGGGTTTTCTTTGGACAGTCGTAAGCCAGCCTTGAACAGCAGCGCTGGGAGATGCAAACACATTCATGCCAAGGATCCTGGGGTAGGAGTGGTTTGGCCTCACAAATTGGAGTTGGGCAGACATCCCAGAGAGGCTATTATCATTCTGATCATTTTGTTTCAACCCAGAATGGGAGCTGGGCTTTATTATAGTGAATCAAACAGAAGGCAGCTGTGCTTCCGGCATTCCCTTGTGCCTGCCGAGATCTAGTGAGCAGTGATCCTGTGGGAGGAGGAGAGGGAGGCTGGTCCAGATCTTTTGCGGGGGTGATGAAGGAGCTGGCTGCCCAGGCTTCCACCCTTCCCTTAGGCTGACAACGCAGTAGGAGAAGCTGGAGAAACACAGATGAGCCTAACTTTAGGCATCTGGTAGGCTTCTGAATTTTCCCCAACTTAATTGCACCCCATCCTATTTCTGGAGATTGGATAGCTTCATTTTTATTTCCTTCCCAAAGGCACTGATATACGTAGTCTTTCTCTGGGGCTCAATTTTTTCCTCTGTACAGTGGATCAGGAGTAGTCAGAACTAAGTATTCATGAATGGGCTTCAAAATTTTTCAGAACCTTCTGAGATTGAATGCAAATTTTTGTTTGAATGAATTAGAGCTCAGTTTTTGGGAAAGAGGGTCCACACATTCATCAGATTTTCAAATATTTAAAACCCACAAGTATATATTATCTTTGGGGTCCTCTCTCTTCTGATGATACACGACATCGGTCTCTGCCTTTCAACACAAACTAAATGAGAATGACAATAGACCTTATTTCTGAATCTCCATCACCCCACATTATGTTTGACTTTGTTTGTTTGTTAGTTTGTTTCTGAGACAGGGTCTCACTCTATCACCCAGGCTGGAGTACAGTGGTGCGATGGCAGCTCACAGCAGTGTTGACCTCCTGGGCTCAAAGTGATCCTCCCACCTCAGCCTCCTGAGGAGATGGGATTACAAGTACTTGCCACCTCAGTTGGCTAATTTTGGCTTTGGTAGAGACAGTGACTTACTAGGTTGCCCAGGTTGGTCTCAAACTCCCAGTCTCAAGCAAGTCTCCTGCCTCAGCTTCCGAGTAGCTGGGATTACAGGTGTGGGTCACTGGGCCTGGCTTGACTTTTCTTATCAATCATCCCACAGCAAATATCTCATTTTTACCCCTAACAATGATCCTGCAAGATAGGCAGTAACTGGAACACCATGCCCACTGGACAGATGAGACAACCGGGGCTGGAGTTGAGAATTGACCCGCCTAAGGCCACACAGCTACCGAAGGGCAAAGTCAGGTCCCCTACATATTAAATTCGGTGTCCTACGGAAATAAGGTGGGGTGGGGACCAGACAAGTCCTGACAGACACCACAGAACTGTGGGAAGGGACTGCAGAGCTACAAGGACTTGGTCACCTAACTGGAGTTTCTTGCACGGGACTGGGAGCATTGGCCCCCTCAGTGTCCACTTGAGACCAGCTACTCTTATGGGATGATTTAGTCATGTTGGACAAGTCATTGCTAAGCCTTGGCTCTCCCAGCTGTAAAATGAAAATGTTGGATGGGGTGATTCTGTAAAGTCCTTTCTGTTTCTGACCCTATGAGATACACTCAGAGACCTGGCATAAAGTTGATGGGCTAACTCATATGAAGCCATAAATGGCTACCTTGTCAGGCATAGACAGATAAAGGCCGGAGCTGCTGCCTTTTGTTCATCCTGTGAGTTTAGTGCAGAGCTTGGCAAACTATTTCTGTAAAGGTCTCTGTTGCGACTTCTCAACTGCTGTCACAGCATGGTCACCTTATTTGTAAACATCAAGTGGTGGGCTGGATTTGGCCTGAAGTGTGTGGTTTGCAGACCTCTGGTTTAGTGGAAGGAGTGAAGGATCCAGAGTTGGCCTAGGCCTGGATTTGAGTCTCAGCTTTACCACTGACTGATGTGGAATCTTGGACAAGTTATGTAAAACTTTCAAAGGCTTTCTTCTTTCTGAAGAGTGAGAATAAGATTGCCACAAGGGAGTTTCTGGAAGATGAAACAAGGTAATGTACACTTAGGGCAACTCTCTGGGGCCACAGTGCCTGGATTCAAACCCTTGTTCCATCACTCCGCAGTGTGAATACCTGGGCAAGTTACATAACTTCCCTATGCTCCGTTTATCATCAATAAATGGGAATGACAGTAGTGACCCCCAATAGGGTCACAGGCAGGATTAAATGTTAATATTTTATTCAGAATAGTACCAGCTACACAGCTTATCCTATTGCATATTCACTCAATGTCAGCTACAGGGTGAATGTCTGTTTCTTCCTCTCACCACCTCTGCCAATTTCAAAGGCCACCCAGCTACCACTGCTTTTCATAAGGCCAAATCAGTGTCTGTTTCCTCGTCTTCTCAGATCCCCTCCTTAGGATGGTGCCCTCCTTAGGATGATGCCCTTGAATTTGGGTCTGGGTAGCCAAGTCCAAGTTTCCCTGGATCTGAGTGCATGCAACCACCTAGGCAGGAAGTTGAAGCTTCTGGAAATCCCGAGCTCCACAGACCTTGCCTCCTTCAGGACCCAGCTGCCCCATGAGCCCTTGGCTGTCAGACCCCATTAGACTACTAGCATGAGAGATGTTACTCTAGGCCAACCCTGGTCTCGGTTATGACCCAGAAAGGGAGGAGACAGAGGCACACTCCTCAAACAGCTGACAACTGTCTGGGTCCTGGTTCCTGCCTATCAGCTACTGGTTCTGTCAGACTCAGGCCTGGGGAAAGCTGGGTCAGGCCAGACTAACAGGGCATGCGGGCAAAGGTTGAGCTGCAGGATATCAAGGGGGGGCCACCCTGTCCCCAGAGAAAACCCAGCAAGGGCCACAGCCTGGAATGCCCAGGAGCCACAGAGCCACCGTCCCTTCAGCAGGGGTTGGTTGTTAGGTAGGGAGCACTCCTCACACCCCTGCAGCTCCAGGCTGCACTCCAGACCCCGGCCCAGGAGGGGCAGACACAGAGTCAGAAGAAGAGAGGCCTAACACCACAGCAGCCCCTGATTACAGTTGACCCAGCAACAGGGTGCCTGCCTGCCATCCACCTCAAGCCATTCCCAGGACCCTGATAAACCTCTCTTCTTGCACCACAGCCACCAAACTACCCCCTAGTAGTTGCCATTAACCCCTGACCCGCAACTGCAGTCACTTGGTGGTAACAAACCCCTATCAAGGGGAGAAGGGACAAGGTAGGGCATGCATTTGAGGCATACTCGCTCACATAAGGAGAGTACTGCAGCTCCAGCCGGTCAAATGAGCTGCAGAGTCAGACCAGGGAGTGTCAAAGACAAGGTTAGGGGATCTGGGGCTCCACCGTTACAGTTGTGGAGCCCTTGCCCTTGAGTTTTGGAATTGGAAAGGCAACACAACACAAGGAGTGCCCGTCTTCATTAAAACACTCAGTTGAGAGGATGAGGCCACATTGCAGCCACACAAGCCCTGGAGTTCCACGAGGACCAAGGCTTTAGGACCATCAGCACCTTGGACAAGGCCAGTTGGCTGAGCGGCCTTCAGTTAGTGAACAGTTTGGCTTACCTTGCGTCAGTTACTGCTGTGAGTTCTTTGCAAACGTCAGTCACTGAATCCTCTTTATGACTCCATGGGGTAGCATGATTATTAGCATGAGTATTCCCTTTTATAAATGGGGAAACTGAGGCACAAACAGAGGAAATAACTTACTAGTTGATGGAACTGGGATTTGAACCCAGGAAGTCTGGCTCCAGTCTGTGTCTTTAACCACTGATCTGCCCCCTTCCCTGGTTCTCGGCCACATGGGAATAACACATTCAGACTGGTATGGACATGAGTCCTCCTCTACTTCCATCCCTTCTTCAATTGCAAATGCATATGCTAAAAACAAATCTTTACTTATGTGGATACATATATAAGTTGTACACATATATGTAATTTAACACACATAATACGTGTTATACACATATATGCCTCATTTTAACAAAAATATGTACAGCTAGTGCTCGACTTACGACCACGATTGGTTCCGACAGACCGGTCATAACATGATTTGGTCATAAGTTGAGTAGGCTATATGTACAGTACTGTGAAATGATGTTATAAATGATGTTTAAGTCATATTTTATCATAATTTTCTTTCATTATTATTATATATCATAATTTTCTTTGTTCATTTTATGCCATTTGTATCATCTCTACACCATTTCGTTTCTTATTTTTACATTCGTCAGGTTTAAGTAAAACACTGCATTACCAGTACAACTGGAGCAGTCGTGGCCAGTGATTGTGGTCGTAAAGTCGAATGGTTGTAAGTTGCATAGGTCGTAAGCCGATCAATACCTGTATATATATATGTGTATGTATATTTAAGTGCCTACAGTGTGCTAGTAAGCAAACAACTTGCCCTAGATCACATAGTAAGAGTTCAGTGCGGACAGAGGCTCCCTGTCTCCCAGGAAAAGTATCCTGGCTTTCTCCAAACCCCACCCCTCAATCCTGTAGTCTCTGGTTCCTTATGCCAGATACAAGTTCAGTCTGTGCTCACAAGCCAAAACAAAGATTAGGCACATATATATTAGTATGCAAGTGACTGCATCTAACAGAAACATAACTGTGGCTTCTTCATAAATGGGATTTCCTTACTCTCTTATAACAAACAGGCAGTGGGTCAGGGAAAGGGTGGTGAGCAGGAAGAAGAGGGGGAAGTAATTTTTGTCCTAGAGAAGGACTTCAACAGGGTCCCCTGCCTGGATGTGTCCAGAAGCCCCTGATGGCTCTGGCGCTGCTTTAAAAAGTAATTTAAAAATTAGATGCCTTCTAGCTTCTTGTTCCACTAACCATTGCATGTGGTGCTCATCCTCATGGAGAAAAGATGGTGAATCCACCTGCAGACAGCTTGCCCACCTTTCAGTCAGGAGAAAGGGGGAGGGAGAGAGAAAAGGTAAAGGCAGAAGCCAGCTGAGTCATCTCTTGTCATTCTGGAGGAGAGGAGCTTCCATGGAACCCCTCCACTGTCTGCCTACACACCACTGGCCAAATTTGTACAATACAGCAATCCCTGACTATAAGAGAGTCTTGTTTCCCAGGTTGGTCTTGAACTCTTGTCTCAAGCAATCCTACCACCTTAGCCTCCCAAAGTGTGAGGATTACAGGGGAGGTTGGGCATGGTGCCCAGCCTCCCCTGGCCATTTCTAACCCTTCAGCCCTACCATGCTCATCCTGGGTCAATGAACTGACAAGGCAATTTGGTACAAAATCATGGTGTTTTGCCTTAGATAAGGCTGCTAATTAGAACATCTTCCTGATGTATTAAAACGAAAGAAATGGCTGCCAGCCACACCATGCTGGAAGTCAGAAGCGTGAAGTTCTGGTTCTGACTTTGCCATTGAGTTGATGTGGGACCTTAGGTAATCTCTCCCCATCTCTGGGCCTTAGTTTCTTTTGGGAAACTTGGGTTGGGCCTATGTATTAGTCTACTTAGGCTGTCAGAACAAAATGTTACAGGCTGGGTGGCTTACACAACAGAAATCAATTTCAGATCATGAGATAGCATTAATCTCACGGGGGTTATTTTGAGAACTGAGATCCTGCATACAAAACTCTCAGCACAGTGTTTGCAGGAGAGTAAGCTCTCAGTAAATATTTGTCAAATAAATGTATGAAGAAATAAAAGTGGAAAATACAAATAAGTAAAAATACTGACAAGATTACGGCCAGGAAATGGCTGCTGTAATGCTAATTAGATGTATAGCTTTCCAGTATTTTCCTACACAAATAAAGGGGTATGTCACTACTAAAATGGGACCATGTTATACTTATCCAGATTTTCCAAAAATATGTCTTTATTTTATTGAAATGTAAGTCATATATCATAAAGTTCGCCTTTTAAAGTGTACGATCGAGTGGGTTTTAGTATATTCCCAAAGTTGTGCTAACATCATCAGTATTTAATCCCAGAATATTTTTACCACCCCCAAGGTAAACCTCATGCCCATTAATAGTCACTCCTCATTCCCGTCTCTTTCCCCTTCCAAAGGCCCTGGCAATCACTTTCTGCCTCCACAAATTTGCCTATTCTGCCTAATATGCCTATGACATGTTAAATTAATGTGTAATTTAAAATGCATATAAAAAGCATGCTACAACATGTGTCCTTTTGTGCCTGGCATCTTACTTTACCATGATGTTTTCCAGCTTCATCCACATTGTAACACATTCTTCTTTTTTTTTTTTTTTTTTGAGACGGAGTTTCGCTCTTGTTACCCAGGCTGGAGTGCAATGGCGCGATCTCGGCTCACCGCAACCTCCGCCTCCTGGGTTCAGGCAATTCTCCTGCCTCAGCCTCCTGAGTAGCTGGGATTACAGGCACGCACTACCATGCCCAGCTAATTTTTTGTATTTTTAGTAGAGACGGGGTTTCACCATGTTGACCAGGATGGTCTCGATCTCTTGACCTCGTGATCCACCCGCCTCGGCCTCCCAAAGTGCTGGGATTACAGGCTTGAGCCACCGCGCCCGGCCAACACATTCTTCTTATGACTGGATGATATGCCTCTGCATGCATAGACCACATCTTATTTACACATTCATCATGTCATGGACATTTGGGTTGCTTCCACTTTTGGTTAGTATGAATGACACTGCTCTTTGTGTACAAGTTTTTGTAGGAACATGTTTTCAGTGCTCTTATGTAGATACCCAGGAGGAAAATTGCTGGGTCATATGGTAACTCTATGTTGAACTTTTTGAGGAACTGCCTGCTGCACATAACAGTTTATAATTTGTTATTTTCTCTTTTCACAAAAGATTGTGACTGTCTTTATTGTCAATAAATAGATGTGCACATCACCATTTTGAGTGACTAGCCAGCTGTACCAGAGTGTGTTCAGTGAATTCTCGATTGTTGGACATTTGAATGATCCCATGAAAGAGGCTTTAAGCAACATCCTTGTGTTTCCAGCAGCTTGTAAATGACAGGTTTCCAGGTGTGCCTGGAGCACATTGTATCCTCTTTGATCCAAATTGCCATGCCCTGGCAATTTGGATCAAAGAGGTTTATTAGGGTATGGGCTCCGGGTTAGCAGAATCTCGGGAGGGAGAGTTTCTCCAAGGTCAGCAAGACCTCAGATGTCAGAGCATCAGATTTCACATTGCTTTGACCTCACCCCTGCTGCTCCTTCCCCCCGCCCCCGTCTTGTCTACCAATAGTGACCCCTTGAGAAGTCGAACCATGTCTTGAATTGGTCTTTGTATCCATTATATGTGGCCAGGTGCCAGGCATTTTGGTAAATGTTCGCAGAATGGATGGGTACCTGGATGGATGGATGATTCGAGCCAGGGGCTTTGGAGAGATGGAATTCATTTTTACATTCTGTCCAAAAACCCCTGCTTTGGAAAGTAGTGATTTCCCTGACACTAGAGGTGTGTGACAGGAGGCTGGGCCAATTGGCAAGACATTGTGAAGCAAATTCAGGCATCAGAAAGGGGAGTGTATGAAATATAAGATCACTTCCAAACGTGAGAGTCTGGAACGCTAGGAAACACAAGCCCTGGGAGCTGAGATGCATGCTAAGTCACCCAGTTGAGCAGTTGTGGGGCTGTGAGTGGCTCTAAAATTTTCAAGCTTTTTCTTAGGACCTCAGACTAAAGTTTCCCTTTGCCTAAAAGCATCTTCCTGCTAGCGCGGCCTTTGGGGGCCGTCACAGCGCACAGAGATTAGAGTCCTGCAACAAGCAGTTGGGCGAGTTTATAGCTCTCTGTAACCTGAGAGTACAGACCAGACTGCTTTGATGAAATAGGGTAAACTGTGGGTGGGAGTTGCCCAGTGAGACCTGGGGAAAGGCAGGTGTTTCTGATTATATCTCACGATACGGGTAATATTAGGCAATTGGCAGCGCAGGGCGGTAGCTGGGGGCGGGGCTGGGCTCCGAGACTGGACCACGCAGTCCCTCTGAGTTGCACATAGACCTCGCAGGCCCAGAGGGCTGAAACTCTTCCAGGATGTGGCTCCGTGCTCTTGTCCTGGCCACTCTCTCCGGTTCCATGGCTTGGGGTGAGTCCTTCTGAAATACAAACATGCGGGGCACATTGGAAATCCTTGTTCTGGGTCGCGGTGGGCGCAGATGCGTAGAAAGGCAAAGGCACAACAGGTCCAGCTCCGCGCGCCTACGGACTGGAACTTGGAGCAGCTGAGCCCGGGCAGCCCCGGCCGCGCGGAGACGCAGGGAGGATGGACACCCTGAGACCGCCCTGCACTGGTCGCCCCCACGCAGGCCGGCAGCCGGCACACACGAGGAATTTAGGCAGCTCAGTTTACTGTCCCCTAAAGAGTCCGGTCATGGCCGGATCACGGACCGCGGCTTAGTAGAATATTAAGAGCATCGAGAGCCTGAGCCAGAGTGCATGGGTTTGAGTCCCGGCTGGGCGCTTCCTCGCTGTGTGTCCTTAGGCAAGGGACTGAGCATTTCCGTGCTTGGGTTGCCCCCTCTCTGAAATAGAGGTGGCAGTGCTACCTACCTCACTGGACTCTGGTGAGGAGGAATGGGTCGTTGTTTCTAAAGCGCTCTGGACAGCTCCTGGTGTGGAGAAAGCACAGAAAAGGGAGTGGACAAATAAAGGCGTTGTTAAAAAAAAAAAGTAGTGTATGAATAGAAAATATGAGCTGTGGTCAGGCCGCTATATCAGGACCTCTTGCCATGAAAAAGACAGTTTCTTACGAATATTTCCAACAGAAGGGGACACCAGTGAGGTGGGGGATGGGACACAAGGGAAAGCAGCAGAGCAGGGGGAGGGGGCGGGGGCAGATCTGAGCCCAAGAGGCTTTTACTGTGGCTTCCATTAGAAAGAAGAGGCAAGGCAGGCAGGCAGGCTGAGGATTGGTGAGTTGGGATAACTCAGGGGGCTCTGGGGCACAGGGGCTGTCCCTAGTTGTCTGGTACCTGGCCCTGGCGTGATTAGGGCAGGTGGGTAGTGGCCAGGGCATGGCAACTGGATCAAAGAGGTGGTTGGGGTGTGGGTTCTGGGTTGGCAGGACCCTGGGAAGGAGAGTTTCTCCAAGGTCAGCAAGGCCTCAGATGTCCGAATACAGAAAGCAAAACACATGGTACATTCAGGGGTGCAGGGAGGGGCCTCTTAATACCCCCAGGGCCATTTTATAGACGGAGAAACTGAGACTCACACAGGGAAATGTACTTGCCCAAGGTCAACCGGGAAATCATGCCTGGGCCTGTCTCTGGGTCGCAATCCTGACAGCCCAGGCCCCGCCTGCACCCTGTCCTCCTTCTGGCAGCCTGACACTGGGAGAGCCCTGAACTGTGTGTAACAGCAGAGGAAGAGAGGAACCCTGTTTGGAGCTGAATATTCCTTTACCTCTGGTTACTCCTGGCCATGCCATCCATTTCCTTCCTTAGGAAGTCCATACCGGCTGCTTCCACTTCCTCAATTTCCTCCTCTGTAAAATGGGAATATTGATGCCTACCCAGCAAGGCTTTTTTGAAGATGCATTTAAACAAATTGGAATGCATGCCTGGCACGGAGTAGGTGCCCACACGGTTTGTGTTTCATATCACATCAGCGGCAACTGCTCTTGTTCCCACTCTTGTTTCTGCCTCCCCTCGTTCACCCACTTTTTCACCCTTGGCAACCTGGCTGCCATCTACATCACCTTGTTGAAGGGAATCCTGAGCTGAGAAAGGCCAGCCCAGTGGTTTCCGCTCAGCCTTGTCCCATCTCCACCTCTCTGAAGCCCTCAGCACTCATAGCCGGCGCCTCGCCCTCTTCCTCCCTGGGCTTCCAGGACACCGGGAGGTTCTCTCCCCCAAAACTCTAATGGCTCTTCTGCCTCAGTTGTAGTGGTCCCTCTGTTTGAACTTTTGTTTTTTCCCTTTCCTCTCACACTGGCATCTTCAATGAAGCTACACACATTCATGGTGTGCACCCTCACCGTCTAGGAGAAGATTCTCCCCTGCTCCCTTGCCAGGCTTCCTTCCAGTATTGAAGTGTGCTCGTCCTATGGTGCCATCTTGCCAGGATATTCCACTGACATCTCCACCAAGCCTGTGAAAACAGGGACCCAGCATCACAAGGCAGCTCTTTGGTCTTCATTACCTTCCATGTTCCCCTAAACTGGTCAGAGACCAAGTCTTTCTTTTCTTTTCTATTTTTCTTTTTTTTTTTTTTTTAGATGGAGTCTCACTCTTTCACCCAGGCTGGAATGCAGTGATGCTGTCTCGGCTCACTGCAACCTCTGCCTCCTGGATTGAAGCTATTCTCCTGCCTTAGCCTCCTGAGTAGCCAAGATTATAGGCACATGCCACCACATCCAACTATTTTCATAGTTTTAGTAGAGACGAGGTTTTGCCATGTTGGCCAGGCTGGTCTCACACTCCTGACCTCAAGTGATCTGCCCTCCTTAACTTCCTGAAGTGCTGACATTACACCACTTACCTAATGGGTCCTGGTAATTGCTATGTTGTTAAACATCTTTCCAAGGAACTTCATCTCAGCGTCATTTGTAATTAGCAACAACAATAAAAAAAAAACAAGCTGAATATTCTCAGTATGGGGTTGGCTGTTAATGAAACATGGATGCTGTTGTGTAACTGGGCTTTGCATTCTAATTGGATATTCCCCTGTAAAATCAAACCTGAATTGCTCTATTCTGTTCTGGCTCCACTTTGATGGAGGTCTTGACGTCTTGTCTGTATCCAAAGTAGAGCAACTGTGAGGACAAGAGGCTGGAAATCATTTCCTAGGAGGGAAGCTTAGAAAAATTGAGTTCTCTGGAGCCAGATAGGACCTGAGGGGTGGGCAGCACAATCAAGTGTCTGAAAGGCCACAGGCAAAAGATCAGATCAGGCCACCACAGTCCCATGGCAGGTAGAACCAGGACTGATGCATAGGCTTTTGGAAATGAATTTCAGCTCAATGAGGAAGCATTGTCTGTGCTGCAAGAATGGATCAGACCTGCCCAGGGTCACCAGAAGAATCTTCCTCGACCTAATCATTTTCTTTATCCAGAACAGTTCCTGCTGTTTATTTGTCCACTAAACAAAAGTCAAGCACTTCACCTGTCATTCTAGGCCCTCTCTGACATGCACTCTCTCATTCTAGGACTATTTACCAATCCCCTCAGACTCCACCTGTTGCACTTGGGCCACGCCCCCTCCTCCAGGCAAGCTCTGCATTCTGCTGCCTCTGAGCCTCAGCACATTCCCTTCCTTCTCTCTGCTCTGTACCACTCCCTGCTTCTCATCTCTCCTTATTCAATCCTTCCTTACTGCAAGTTCCAGCTTCTCCATGATGCCCTCAATCAGAAGGCCTTACCCCTCTTCTAGTTCCTGGACTGCCTTACGGATACCTCTTCCAGGACACAGCCACTTCCTTCCAGCTGCAGGGTCAGGTGTATATGTGACCCTTCCCTGTCAGAGTCAGTGCTTCTGAGAGTACAGGGCAGCTCTTGTTCATCCTTTCAGCCAGCTAGCGGCTCAGTGCCAGGATTCTAAGGGATAAATGTTTCCAAAAGCTTCTAAGGTGGAAGCTAAATGTCTTATTCTTTCCTAGTGGCTCTCCTTCTTGCACTGATTTTTGGCTGGATGTTTTCATGCCTCCAATTCTAATTTGCTCCTTAAACCAGCTCAATGAGTTAGGAAGGACAGTGATCCTCATCCCTATTTTACATCAGGAGAAACTGAGGCCTAGAGGGTTTAGGTGACTTATTCAAGGTCACACACCTAGAAAGTGGCAGACCCCACCTGGAACCCTTGTCCAGCCTTTCACCTCTGATGCATTCTGATTTATTCTCCATGTCCAGCAGGGCACCATTCCTCGCCACCTGTGGTGGACACCATGCATGGTAAAGTCCTGGGGAAGTTCATCAACTTGCAAGGATTTGCACAGCCTGTGGCCGTTTTCCTGGGAATCCCTTTTGCCAAGCCTCCTCTTGGACCCCTGAGGTTTACTCCACCACAACCTGCAGAACCGTGGAGCTTCGTGAAGAATGCCACCTCTTACCCTCCTATGTAAGCCAGGGGTGGATTTGGCACATTTCAGTGGGATGTTCGCCTCGATGTGATGCAGGAAGGAGTCAAGGCAGTCCCCCGATGGGCTGATACTTTGCTCTGGAATCCTGAGATCATTGTAGATCCTTAAGAACATTCCAGAACTCTCACAGCTTTCTAGAGTCCATTATTTAACACATGTTTATTGAGCACCTACTGTGTGCTGGGCATGTTCTGGATTCTTGGGATCTATTAGGGAACAAAGCAAAGATCCCTAGGTTCATGGAGCGTGCATTCTAGCAGGGGGAGACAGGTAAGAAACAACACGCAAATTACTCCATGGATGATGTGATATGTTAGAACAGGACAAGTGCCTTGGAAACAAGGTAGCAGTTGAGCAGGAGAGGGAGATCAAAAGTAAGGATCCCATGAATTTCCCTGTCTTGAACTTTGGCATAGCTGGGGAGAGGGATGAGTCAGGAGGTGTGTGGGTGGGAAGTGTACTGAGGTGGCCACTCAGCAAGTGCTCAACTCTCAGGTGTGCCCAGCTCCCTGTTCCTGAGGAGAACAATGGCAGGTGTGTGCAGTCACCCTGGCCAAGCTGGGAAGAAAAACCCAAAGGTTCTGATTGGCCTCACCACCACTCCGCAGTGTACCAAGGACCCCTATAGGCATCAAACCAGACCCCATTCATCTGTGCAGCCAGGTACTTGGGGGGTTTCCAGCAGCCCACCTCTGGCTCGCCTTTTTTTTCAAATAATGTTTACTGTTTTTATTTTTTTGACTGCAAATGTAATATATACTTATTACAGAATATTTAGGAAATACAGAGAAGGAAAAGTAAGAAAATTGAAATCACATAAAATATCCCACCATCCACAGAAAATAGCTTGATAGATTCATAGTGGATATTTTAGGTCATAAAGTATTATCATCTAATATTTTGTTTGTATTCCAGGTTTTTTTTGTTTGTTTTGTTTTTTGCCTACTGCTATCCTTTCTTCCTTTAAAACAGGAAGCTACGTTCAGATAATTTGGATGCCTGCTTTGCTCATTTATAAGTATGTCATGAGCATCATTCTATACCATTTAATAGCACAGCATATATCAGCACCTGCATTACATTTGGTATTGAACCATAATTAGTTTCCCCAAGGTTTTATTTGGGGTCATTAAGTTACATATGATGTTTTTGATATTATAGAGAGCACTGTGATGAATATTTTGTAGTGAAATCTTTATGTACATTTATAAATATTTTAGGATAAGTGTCCAGAAATGACATTTCTCAATCAAAGAATATATGTCTTTTGTTAAATTTCTCTGCCAAAATATTCCAGCTACACTCCTGCCATTGATGGATGAAAACCTCCATTCAGCAGACTGTTGTCAATGACTGGGGTAATTTAAAAATGTTTTTGGTTATTGGGTAGGCAAAACAACAACAATAATAGCTATATTATTTTCCTCTTTAGTCTGCATTTATCTGAAGACCAGTGAGGTTGAGTTCTCTTCCCCTTTCTTTGCATTGGAATGTCTTTCGTTTATTATTGCTATGCATCTTACTCCTGGTGATCTGTAGGAAAATTTCCTGGGATGAAAAGCAAGAAGTCACCTTTACTGGCCCCGATTCTGTCACTTGACAGCTGTCATCCTGGAGCCTGACTGCCTCAGTTTCCTCATGTACATAGTGGGGGCAGTGATGCCTGCCTCCTGCTGCATTGAGATCTGGGGCTGTTGCTTATAATATACTTGTGTATAAGCACCACGTGGCATGGATCTTCCTGGCTATGTGATGTACGTCAGGTTCTCCAGCCTCTCTGGGCTTGTTTTCTCATCTGTAACATGGAGATAATAGAACCTATGTAATGGGACTGATCTGAGGCTTAGATGAGTTAATACACAAAGAGTACTTAAAACAGTGCCTGGCGCACTGGGAGGACTCAGTTACTATTGCACATGTTCATCTATGTTCGATCTTTGAGCTCTTTCAGCACTTGCCTGGGATGGGTTGATGGTCAAATCTTGGCATGTGAAGGCTGCAAGACCTATGTAGAAATACTCCCCTCACTTAGACCTGGCAGATTGGGACCCAGAATGTGAAAGGAATTCACCCAAAATCACCTCGTAAATGCATAGCAGAGAGAGGACTAGAGCACAGTTTTCCTGATGTTGTCCCACAAAGATTTCACCCCTGAGCTATTGCGGGAAATGTCACCTCCCAGGGAAGATCAGTGTATTGTTTGTTTCCTTTTCTTGGTGCTGGGAGTCCCAAAGGCTCCAGAATGGGAAGGGGTGTGAAGCCCTTCTCACTCTGCTTGGTCTCAGGAGACTTTAATGAGTCCTAGCCCCACCACCTGAAGGCTCTGATAGCCTCCTACCCATTCCAATATATTCAGTTTGTAAATATCAAGTCATTTTCAGGCTTAAACCTCCAAGTCCTTGGTGCTGCACCAGAAGACAGCTGGCTTAGATCCACTGAACTTCAGGGGTTCTTCTTTTCCCCTACCCAGGTGCTCCCAAGATCCCACGGCAGGGCAGTTTCTCTCCGAGCTCTGTACCAACCGAAAAGAGGATATTCCTCTCAAGTTTTCTGAAGACTGTCTTTACCTCAATATTTACACTCCTGCTGACTTGGCCAAGAAAAGCAGGCTGCCGGTAAGCCGTGGGATCCCCTGGTTGAGGCGTGTCAGTTCCAGTTCCCCGGATCTTCTGGGCCACACCAGAAGGGGGTGAAGGCAGCTTGGGGAGGGGGCTGCAAAGGCCAGGATTGTTTCAGGGACCCCAGGACCTCCACGGAAACACAGGTTTTCCACACCTCAGTTTCCCCTTGTGACACAGGGCCTCTGGGGGAATCTGCTGTACATCTTTAATGCACATCTTAATTGTTCCAAGTTCCCTTATGCTAATGAAGGATGAGAATGATTACTTTTAGTTACTAGATTAAAAATCTGATACCCAGAGTGGGCAAGACATGATGTCCAATAATGTTAGAGGTGGAAGAGACTTAGAGAAAAGCCAACACCCCAACTCTTCCATTTCAGATAGAGAAACTGAGGCCCAGACAGGAAAGGAGAGGTCGCAAGTAGGGTAGTTTTTGCTCAAGTCTTCTGATCTTCAAACCAGTGCTTTTGACTTGGAGTGGGGCATTGAGCTCGTATGTGGCCTTTCTGCAGCACACCCACATCCATCTGGGGTAACTTTCACTGTCTGGGTATGGGTGTTGGGGGCAGAGCCTGGAAAATCCCAGGAGCACTTCCTTTTGCCTTTGGCCAAATATCTGGGATTTTGTTGTACCTAATTTCCTCCCTAATTGTCTTGGCAAAGACTGATAACCCAATGTGTTAGCATTTCCCGAATAAACAAAGGGCAAGAGATAGGGCAGGCTGCCAGCTGCAAGTTGGAGGGTAGGGAGGTCTGCTGGCAAAGAAGGCCACCCCAGGGTGGAATAAAGGGTGTCGCATCCAGCGGCATCATGGCGTGGTGCCCAGGAGTGAGAGAGCAGGCCTGCGAACGCGGGACTAGAAGTTGTCCCTACATGTGCTTCGTAAGACACAGGAAGTGGGAGAAAGTGTTACTCACTCACTCATTCATTCATTCATTCATCTATTGTGTACTTGGTGCGCCATATACACAGTTAGACTCTGGGCTTTAGGGAAAAGAGGAACATCAACCCACTCCACGCAGCCCCTGCCTTCAAGGATCTTGCCATCTGGGCTGTAGAGTCATATTCTCCCTTCAGCAGGTTATTGCAGGCCAGCCCTCGGGTCAGCCTTCACACAAAGATGGATGCATGCTCAGTTCCTCCCCAGGAGACAGGCAGGCATTAGAGGTGTGGGAGAAACAGGGCTCTGGGAATCTGGAGGTGGGAGAACCTCCAGGAATGGCCACAGGTTCTAGAACTACACATGCTTAGAACAGCACTTGGTACATAGTTATGAGTTCTTTTATATTTTATTAATAATATTACTACAATATTATTATTTTAGCCACTCTTCTTCCTTGATATGTGGACTTTTAAAATGAGAGAACCTTGTGTTAGGAATTGTATCCACTCTCATCCTCGGGTATTCACTTAGTTCCTGATGCTTAGTAAGATCTCAGATAGTGCTAGTCAAATGATTGAAGGCATCCTGGAGGTGGTGGGTTTTAGGGTGGGATTTCAGAATTTGGGGATGCAGAGGCATAAAGGAGGCATTTGAGGAAGAGACACCATCACAGGCATGTGTGGTTCTCAAGACAATCATTCATGCACAGAAAAGTTTAATTCACCATGAGAGAGTTAACTGAGATGAAGCTGAGTTACAAGGGCTGCCCCATGGGTACGCTGAGCTGCATGAACAGTCCAGGCTTGAGGGTGATAGAAGTGAGGGCAAGACCAAGACTTCCTTAGCCTTTGCTGTGCCCGTGATGATGTTCTCCGTGTGAAGAGCCTTTGGCGGAGGTGGCACTGGAGGCTGGGTAAAAGGAAAGGGCAGCCAGGGTGTGTACAGTGGGGTGGTGGTTTGAGCCCCAGTTGGGAGAATTATAGAGGAGAGAGACTGCCTTTTGCAAACTTGCTGGGCGCTGGTGAACTTTGGGTAACATCCTCCTTCAGTTGTGACCTAAACAAGGCACCCTCTGGGTGCTCCCTGGCTCTGTGCCCTGTAACTGGTCTGTTGCTTCCCGCCTGCCCAGGTGATGGTGTGGATCCACGGAGGGGCGCTGTTGCTGGGTGGGGCATCAACCTATGATGGGCTGCCCCTCGCTGCCCATGAAAACGTGGTGGTGGTGACGATTCAGTACCGTCTTGGCATCTGGGGATTCTTCAGGTAAGAAATTGGACTCTCCTCCCTGCACTTTGGCCCCCAACATGAGGAAGCTAGGACCCAGCTCTGGTCATGTCAGCCCTCAGGGGACCTTAGCTCGGTTCCTCAGCAAAGCATCAAAGCACCTTCATAAGTGGATACTACCTACTCTCTCACTCCGCAGCCACACTCATCCACTTGCCTCTGAGCTTTTGCATGTGCTGTTCCCTCTGCCTGGAATGCCTATTCTACCTGATGAACTCCTCTTCATCCTGCAAGACCCAGCCCCCAGTTACCTCCTCTGAAAGACTCATCTCCTTTTCACCTGTGCTGCTTCCACACATGGCATTTCTCTGTCATAGCAGATAACAGTTAGCCCAGGCATTGAAGATTGACACATCTGACTTCTCATGAGAAAGGAGGGAAGGGGCAGTCACAAATGGAGCTCAGTGCATGTTGTGGGTGAAGGAATGGGGACTGCAGATGGTGGGGTGTGGGAGCATCTGTCCCCTTTCCGGAGGAGTGTTGGGGCCCACGTACCCCATTTTCTGCTTGAAATCTGGCAATGCAGGAAGCAAGGATGGAATCATCCCCATCAGATTTCCACGGGGACAGGAGCAATTACTCCTGCAGGGTGGAATTACTATGAACATTTTCTAAGTGTGTCCCCCCCAGCACCCCAATCCTGAGTGAGTGATGGGAGGGCTGTGGGAGGGATTGCACTCACCGATGGGAAGACCTAGGGAGATGGAGGATGGGTTCTGGTCTACCTGTCAGCAGGGCGCCCCAGGCCAGTCTTGGCCGTATCACCTTCATGGGACTCCACATCCCTTTCAGCCACAGCCTGTATCTCTGCTCCCGCTTACAATAAAGCTGCCTCATGATCTCTCTCCACTTCCTCTCCTCCGTGTGTCTCCTCCGCCCATGCCGGCCATGTTTGTTCCTGACCACACCACTCAGCTGCTCTCATTGTGGTCACTGGTGACTGCCGCTGCTCTCCACCCAGCCGCACAGGACCTCCCAGCAGCAGCCGATGGCCACACAGCCTCTGTGAAATGCTTCCTCCCCAGCCCTTTCCCGGTGCCTCCACCCCCCTGTCCGCCGGCCTGTCTTGTCTCCCTCTCCCTCTCCACTAATTCCCAGTGATCCCAGGGAGCCGCCCGGAGCCCCCGTTTCCAGCCCACCTCTCCTTTGAAGCCCACAGGCGTCACTCACTGTCTCCTCTCTGCCCCTGGCTCTTTAAAGGGTGCCCCGCTCTTCCCAGGGACCAGCTGAATCCTTGACGCCCTCCCCAGCAGAGACCCCCTCCTCCTCCCACGGCACCTCCTCTCAGCTGCTGCTGCCCCATCCTCTCAGGGGCTCAGAGAAGGCCTCTTGGGCAGCCTGGACTCTCTTTTCTCACAAACCTCGTGGCTCCACCTTCAGAATCCACTCAGAAGCTACAACTTTGCACCTCCTCCCTGGCTCCTGCCCCAGCCTAAGTTTTCTGTCTCTTGCCTGGGTTATGAGCCTAATACTCAGTTTCAGATCCCTGCCAATTTTATGCTGGGGCTGAGCTGCACAGTAGCCAGAGTGATCGCTTAACACATGCATTGAATCACATGATGCCTCTGTGAAAAGCCCTGCGGGGGCTCCCGTGTCCCCTGTGATGACAGCAGAAGTCCTTGCCAGGGCCCCAGGGCCTGTCTAGCTGCACTTCCCCACGCACACTTTCTTCCCCTGGGCCCCAGGGCCCTTGCACTTGCTTTTTCTTCTGCCTGGAATTCCTTTCTTTGGTTATTTGCAGGCTCATGTGCTCATTGTGCTTGTTTGATGAAGGTCTTTGGCTCCAAGACCTCAAATGCCACTGCCTCCAAAAGGCCTTCCCTGGTTGCAATCTGAAATGGCACCGTCAGTCCCACCCCTGTTTTTCTTTACCGCACTGTATTTTCCTCAATGCACTTTTACTACCTGACATCGTTATATCCTCTCTACGTGTCTGTTTATCCGCTTATGATTTGTAGTGGGAGCTCCGTGTTGGCAGAATTTTTGCCTGTTTTGCTCTCACATGTGCTTCAGCTCATAGGACAGTGTCAGGCATATAGTAGATGCTCAGTAAATAGTTGCCGGTTGAATGTATGTGGAATCACACACCAAATGTAGGAATATAAGGCAAGGTTTCAGAGATGCTGAAGCCCAGCACCCCCAGCCCCATCTGTGGTCCTGAAGGTCCTGCCATGACATCTCTGATCCCCACCCTCAACCTGTGTTTTTCCTCACAGCACAGGGGATGAACACAGCAGGGGGAACTGGGGTCACCTGGACCAGCTGGCTGCCCTGCGTTGGGTCCAGGACAACATTGCCAGCTTTGGCGGGAACCCAGGCTCTGTGACCATCTTTGGACAGTCAGCGGGAGGAGAAAGTGTCTCTGTTCTTGTGAGTGATCCTGACATCAGCCCCAACCCCATACTTGATGTGATGCTGATGGGACCTCTTGGAGACCTGTGAATCCGACTATGGATACCTCTGCTTACAATACCTGGGTTCAGGACTGACCCTACTCACTGACCAGCATCGGGAGTGGAGAGCTGAAGATCAAGCTCTCCTTGGCCCCCAGGAAGCTCAGAGCTCATTTTAGTGTCCTGGGGCCATAAGAATCTCCAGTTGCAGCCTACAATGGTGACATTGTCCTCTTCTAGCTTGGTTGAGTTCTCTCTCTCTCTCTCTCTTTCTCTCTCTCTCCCGCTCTTTCTCTCTCTCTCTTTCCAACTGATTTTAACATAAGAACTCATTTCCCTTCTCTTGGGAAGTGGGGCTAGGCATAAGTTATGAGTAATTATAGGCAAAGACAAGAGGTGGACAGAGGTCATTGTTCAGCTCAAAGCCAGATCTACCTGTGGAGGGAATGTGGACACTGAGCAGATTGGGGATTCCTCTGGCATGGTCTGATGATTGGTCCATGCCCCAAAAGGAGGCAATCGTCTCTGTGACTGAGGGGCCTAGTGGGCTAGGGGAAGTGGCAAGAGGAAGTAGGGATGGAGCTGAGGATGGGGAGGGATGGAGCAGGGGATGTGAGACACAAACACAACCTGGGGCTGTGAGAGGTCCTGCTGGGGCAGGGGTTGGGTGCAGGAGACACCAGGGGAGCTGGGATGAAAAACCAGATGAGAGGGTGCCGGGAGCTGTAGGAGCCCTCCAGCTGCCTCGAGGTGGGCAGAGGGTCAGTCCCACTACAGTGTTCTTCAATCCTGTGTTGGTTTTGTGGTTGAACACTCAGTGGAAAACATTTTTATACTTTTTAAAGTACAGAAAAAGAAAAAATACAGATAAGCCCAAGAAAGACAAAAGCCATTCATCATCCCACAACCCAAGGGTAGTCACTCTGCTGACTTTGACATGGATTTTTCTAGTCTTGTTTCAATGACTTTACATCTATCTGTCCAACCCTCTATCCATCCATCCACTTATCAATCGATCTACCTATCATGTCGCTATTATCTATCTTTGTCTTTATTTTTACAAAAGTACTTTCCTGAACATGATAGTACAACATAAATATTTTACAAAATATCAAATTCTGTCCTATAATAGTATCTCTTATAACTGCACAGTATTTAAAAATAAGAACGAAAAACCATTTATTTGCCCAATCTCATAACATTGGACCCTTAGGTTATGTCCAGTGCTTACCATTGTAAACAGCAGGAGCATTCTTAGAAATCTTTGTGTGCTTCTGGGATCATTTTTTAGGATAAGATCTGAATCATGGAGATGCTGAATTGTAAGTTGTGGCTAGGCAACGCTAAGCTGCCTTTCTAATATGTTTGTTGGTTAGGCTCATCTGTGCCCACACCTCCTGTTATGTCCCTGCCCTGTGTTCTGTCCCTATCCCACTGAGGATCCCTTGGGTGGCCAGGTGAGAGTTGAGCTTGGCAAACAGGCCAAGCAAGGTTCTCTTGGGTGGGAGGACCTCTTGGGTGGGAGGTGAGCCTGCAAGAAGACCAAGCCAGTTAAGGAGTCATTGTGTCCACTGAGCCACCGAGTGTCAGGGAAACAGGCCAAGGCAGAGGTGGGGTGGAGGTAGCCTGGAAGAGCAAGAGAGTCACCGACCCCACTTCTGAGCATGAACTCTCCTCCCCTCCTTTCTGCTCCCAGGTTTTCTCTCCATTGTCCAAGAACCTCTTCCACCGGGCCATTTCTGAGAGTGGCGTGGCCCTCACTCCTGGTCTGGTGGAGAAAGGCAACATCAAGCCTCTGGCTGAGGTAGGTCCCCCACTGGAGGTCCCCACCCTTTTGGCTCTGTGCTCCTTAATTCACAGGGGTCACTCTTGCTGTGGGTTCTAGCTGATGTTCTCCTAGAATCACTGAAGTGCCAAAGGCTGAGCAGGAAGGGCAAGGAGACACCCATCCTCCCAGTTTCACGGCTAGGCAAATGATCGCAGGGCTTGGAAGGGATTTGCCAAGGGCAGCAGGTGATCAGGGCAGAGCCGGGACTCCAGCTCATGGCCCTAGACAGCCAGTACAGCGCCCTGTCTGTGACCACACTCCTCTGATGTGCCAGTGCAGAATGCCATATTGGGTAGTGGGCAGCAGGCTGAGATAATGTCTGTGTCTCTCAGGGTCTAAGTTCCATGGACCCATTTGTGGGATGTAAGCCTGGAGCAGTTCCACACTGAGAGCCTTATAACCAGGGTTGATTCCTGGAGAATTCACTCATTCATTCATTTGTTCCCTCAAAACTAGGTGAATAAGTGAAGGCAAAAGCAAGAGGTAGGCAGAGGTCATTGTTTGGCTCAAAACCAGATGTCCATGTGGAGGGGACGTGGATACTACATGGCTCTATGTGGCTCTGCATTCTAGCCAGACACTTAGCACCTCCCCAAGCTTCCACTGTAATGTAGGGAATAGATGAATAGTTACAGAATCACATTATTAGAAAGCATCACTTATGACAAGAGCAGTGGAGGAGATGGACTTGATGCCACAGCAGAATCTAAAGAAAGCATTGAGTCCCGGGGCAGAAGGAGGTTACTGGGCAAGGCTTGCTGGAAAAGTGAACAGTGAGTCAGGAGCAAAGAAGGTCCAGGGAGGGGAGCAGCACATGCAGGTGTCCTGTGGCAGGAGGGTGCACCCGATCGTGAGTGAGAGAGAGAGAGAGAGCAGGGGGAGCGTGGCAAGCGCTGAGGGCAGGGACGTTGGCAGGGGCCATGCCACACAGGACCCTGGCAAGGATTTTGTCATCATCTGGAGAGCAGTTGGAAGCCAAAGGAAGAGGTGATCAATAGGAATCCAGACCTAGGCTGAGGAGTGCCCACTGGAGCCAGTGGTGTGGAGGATTTTGGTAGATTTGAGAGTTGTTTGGGGAAAGCATCCAAACTTCAAGGGCTGATACATAGGAGAGAAAATGGGGATGCCAAGAATTTTTAGAACTTTTGAGAATTTTTTAGAATTCATTGGTTATTAGCAACAGTTGCCCATTGACCAGACTTTACTCAAGAAAGGATCGGCTGGGTGTGGTGGCTCATGCCTGTAATCCCAGTGCTTTGGGAGGTGGAGGTGGAAGGATTGCTTAAACCCAGGAGTTCGAGACCAGCTAGGGCAACAAAGTAAGACCCTGTCTCTACAAGAAATAAAAATTTAAGCTGGGCATGGTGGTGAAAGCCTGTGGGCCCATCTACATGGGAGGCTGAAGTGGGAGGATCACCTGAGCCCAGGAGGTCTAGGCTGCAGTGAGCTGTGTTTGCACCACAGGAGCCTGGGCAACAAAGCAAGACCTTGTCTCAAAATCTTCTTTTTAAAGGGAGAATTAATTTTTCAAGGAAACAGAGGTCTGAGATGACACTGGGCTTTGTGAAAAAACAGGAAGCAGAAATTGCAAAATGAGAGTCCTAGACTCTCTTACTCTTGTTCCCCCTGCCCCACCCTGTCTGTCTGTCTTTCTCTCTCTCTCCCTCACCCTCTACTTCTCCCTTTCCCTGTTTATTTATTGGAGAACCACATTTGGCATCGATTCTGTCCCAGATCCTGTACGTGGCTCTGGGCACCTCCATGCACACTCGCCCCGGCGCCCCCGCCATGGCGGCTGCCTGCTCTCCCTCTGTGCCCTTCTCTCTGGCTCCACTTTGCTTCCAGTCAGCATGAGCACCCCATCTACCCCCAAGCTTAAGGACTCCATTTTAGTTTTAGAAAGTAGTCAGATTTCTTTTCTGTTGTGGAAAACGAGCATTTTTACCTTGGTAGCTCGCCGCCCCGAGTCCAGATCACTTAAGAGAGAGGCTCAGTGTCCCGTCTTTGCTTCAATCTCCCTGGACTCATAGAAAAGTAAGAAGCCAGATTGTGCTGGGCAGACTGACCCCAATCCCCAGGACAGGCAGAAGGGAGCCTCTCCCTCAGCAGGACTTTTTAAATTTATTTATTTATTTATTTATTTTTACATTTTTTTAAAGATGGAAAGAGGTTCTTGGTGCATCAATTGGTGTTGATCTGTGGCTTGATTTAGGACAAAGATGCGCAGACCTTGGCCCAGGGCCAAATCTGTGTCTATGCTGCATGGCCTCTGAGCTAAGGATGAGTTTTTAAATTTTTAAATGATTGAAAGGAATCAAAAGAAGAACACTATTTCATGAACCATACAATTATCTGAAATTCAAATTTCAGTGTCCATAAAG
>NW_022437031.1:0-31684 GCF_009761245.1 Sapajus apella
AAAAAAAAAAAAAAAAAAAAAAAAGAAGAACCGTGTTTCTAATGTGCTGAATCTGTACATATATGCAACTTGCTAAGGTGAACGAACACAAAGCAGAGCAGTTTGAAATACACGTTTCTCCTGTGTTTTAACGCAATCTTACTGCTAATTCTTATATGCCTGTATATGGCTGGAAATAACTGTTTCTAGATCCTCCAAAGATAGGATTTGTGAACTGTTGCAAAAACACATCAGTTGAACTCTGTAAGTTGATTGTACAGTTTGAGAACCATTCTGCTAGATAGCTCCGTTTTCGTTTTAGAACAAGATATTTCTCATTACAGCTAATCCACCCATTCACTCTGGTATATTCAAACGTAACTTTTAGAAGAAACGTGTTTCTCACTGGCTGAATCTAAACATAGATGCAACTTCCTAAGGTGAACGAATACACAGCAGAGCAGTTTGAAAGAGACGTTTCTCCTGTGGTTTAGATGCGATCTTACAGCTAATTCTTGTGTGCCTGAATATGGCTGGAAATATCTGTTTCTGGAATCTCCAAAGAAAGGGTTTCCGAACTGCTACATTCACACATCTGTTTAACTGTGTAAGTTGAATATACACCTTGACAATCATTCTGCTAGATAGCTCCGTTTTTATTTAGAGCCAGATATTTCTCATTACACTATATGCTCCCATTCACCCAGGAATATCCAAACGCAGCTTTTAGAAGAAACGTGTTTCTAACTCGTTGAATGTGAACATAGATGCAACTTCCTATGGTGAACGAAAACACAGCAGAGCAGTTTGAAAGATATGTTTGTCCTGTGGAATAGACTTGATCCTGCTGCTAATGCTTATGGGACTCTATATGCCTGGAAATATCTTTTTCTAGATTCTCCGAAGAAAGGGTTTCTGAACTGCTACATTCACACATCTGTTTAACTCTGTAAGTTGAATATAGACCTTGATAATCATTCTGCTAGACAGCCCCGTTTTTGTTTTAGAGCCAGATATTTCTCATTACACCCTACACTCCCGATCACTCAGGAATATCCAAGCACAGCTTGTAGAAGAAACGTGTTTCTAACTCTCTAAATCTAAATATAGATGCAACCTGTTAAGGTGAAGGGACACACAGCCGGGCAGTTTCAACAACACCTTTCTCCTGTGTTTTACATGCTATCTTACCGCTAATTCTTATGTGCCTTTATATGGCTGTTAATATCTCTTTCTAGATGATCCAAAGAAAGGGTTTCTGAAATGCTACATTCACACATCTGTATAACTGTGTAAGTTCAAAATACACCTTGGCAATAATTCTGATGGATAGCTCCGTTTTTGTTTTAGAGCCAGATATTTCTCATTACAACCTATACTCCCATTCCTTCAGGAATATCAAAACGCAGCTTTTAGAACAAACGTGTTTCCAGGTCGCTGAATGTAAACATCGATGCAACTTCGTAAGGTGAATGAACACACAGCAGAGCACTTTGAAAGAGACGTTTCTCCTGTGGTTTAGATGCGAACTAACTGCTAATTTTTATGTGCTTGTATGTGACTAGAAATGTCTCTTTCTAGATTCTCCAAAGGAAGGGTTTCTGAACTGCTACATTTACACATCTGTTTAACTCAGTAAGTTGAATATACGCCTTGACAATCATTCTGCTAGATAGCTCCGTTTTTGTTTTAGAGCCAGATATTTCTCATTACAACCTATATTCCCATTCACTCAGGAATATCCAAACGCAGCTTTTAGAAGAAACGTGTTTCTAACTCGCTGAATCTAAACATAGATGCAACTTCCTAAGGTGAACGAACACACAGCAGAACAGTTTGAAAGAGACGTTTCTCCTGTGGTTTAGACGCGATCTTACCACTTATTCTTATGTGCCTGTATGATGCTGGAAATAACTCTTTCTAGATTCTCCAAAGAAAGGGTTTCTGAAATGCTACATTCACATATCTGTATATCTGTGTAAGTTCAATATACACCTTGACAATCATTGTGATTAATAGCTCCGTTTTAGTCTTAGAGCCAGATATTCCTCATTACAACCTATATTCCCATACACTCAGGAATATCCAAATGCAGCTTTTAGAAGAAACGTGTTTCTGACTCGCTGAATCTAAACATAGATGCAACTCCCTAAGGTGAACGAACACACAGCAGAGCTGTTTGAAAGAAACGAATATACTGTGCATTAGACGCGATCTTACCGCTAATTCTTATGTGCCTGTTTATGGCTGGAAATATCTGTTAATAGGTTCTCCAAAGAAAGGGTTTCTGAACTGCTACAATCCCACGTCTGTTTAACTCTGTAAGTTGAATACACACCTTGACAATCATTCTGCTAGATAGCTCCATTTTTGCTTTAGAGCCAGATATTTCTCATTACACCCTATTCTCCCATTCAATCAGGAATATCCAAACGCAGCTTTTAGAAGAAACGTGTTTCTAACTCGCTGAATCTAAACATAGATGCAACTTCCTACGGTGAAAGAACACACAGCAGAACACTTAGAAAAGACGTTTCTCCTGTGATTTAGAGGCGATCTTACCGCTAATTCTTATGTGCCTGTATATGGCTGGAAATACCTCTTTCTAGATTCTCCAAAGAAATGGCTTCTGAACTGCTACATTCACGCATCTGTTTAACTCTCTAAGTTGAATGTGCACTTGACAATCATTCTCCTAGATAGTTCCGTTTTAGTTTTTGAGCCAGATATTTCTCATTACACCCTATACTCCCATTCTCTCAGGAATATCCAAACGCAGCTTTTAGAAGAAACGTGTTTGTAACTCACTGAAACTAAACATAGCTGCAATTTCCTAAGGTGAACAAATGCAGAGCAGAACAGTTTGAAAGAGACGTTTCTCCTGTGGTTTAGACTCGATCTTACCGCTAATTCTTATGTGCCTGCATATGGCTGGAAATATCTCTTTCTAGATTCTCCAAAAAAAGGTTTTATGAACTGCTATATTAACACATCTGTTTAGCTCTGTACGTTGAATATACACCTTGACAATCATTCTGCTAGATAGCTCTGTTTTTGTTTTAGATCCAGATATTTCTCATTTCACCCTATACTCCCATTCACCCAGGAATATCCAAACGAAACTTTTAGAAGAAACGTGTTTCTAACTCGCTGAATCTAAACATAGATTCAAGTTCCTAAGGTGAACGAACACACTGCAGAGCAGGTGGAAAGAGACGTTTCTCCTGTGGTTTAGACGGGATCTTACCGCTAATTCTTATATGCCTGTATATGGCTGGAAATATGTTTTTCTAGATTCTCCAGAGAAAGTGTTTCTGAACTGCTACATTCACAAATCTGTTTAACTCTGTAAATTGAATAAAAATATTGACAATCATTCTGTTAGATCGCTCCGTTTTTGTTTTAGAGACGCATATTTCTCTTTACACCCTTTACTCCCATTCTCTCAGGAATTTCCAGATAGAGCTTTTAGAAGAAACGTGTTTCTAACTCACTGAATCTAAACATAGATGCAACTTCCTAAGGTGAACTAACAAACAGCATAGCATTTTGATCGTGTCTTTTCTCCTGTGGTTTATATGCGATCTTACTGTTAATTCTTATGTGCCTGTATATGGCTTGAAATACCTCTTTCTAGATTCTCCAAAGAAAGGGTTTCTGAACTGCTACATTCACACATCTGTTTAACTCTGTAAGTTGAATATACACCTTGACAATCATTCTGCTAGATAGCTCCGTTTTTGTTTTAGAGCCAGATATTTCTCATCACACACTATACTCCCATTCACTCAGGAATATCCAAACGCAGCTTTTAGAATAAACGTGTTTCTAACACGCTGAATCTGAACATAGATGTAACGACCTAAGATTAACGAACACACAGCAGAGCAGTTTGAAAGAGACGTTTCTCCTGTGGTTTAGACACGATCTTATTGCTAATTCTTATGTGCCTGTATATGGCTGGAAATATGTTTTTCAAGATTCTCCAAGGAAAGGTTTCTGAACTGCTACATTCACACATCTGTTTAACTCTGTAAGTTAAATAATCACGTTGACTATCACTCTGCTAGATAGCTCCTTTTTTGTTTTAGAGCAGCATATTTCTCTTTACTCCCTTTACTCCCATTCACTCAGGAATACCAAACACAGCTTTTAGAAGAAATGTGTTTCTCTCTCGCTGAATCTAAACATAGATGCATCTTAATAAGCTGAATGAAAACGCAGCAGAGCAGTTTGAAAGAGACGTTTCTCCTGTGGTTTAGAGGCGATCTTACTGCTCATTCTTATGTGCCTGTATATGGCTGGAAATATCTCTTTCTAGATTCTCCAAAGAAAAGGTTTCTGACCTGCAACATTCACACATCTGTTTAAATCTGTAAGTTGAATATACACCTTGACAATCCTTCTACTGGATAGCTCCCTTTTTGTTTTAGAGCAAATATTTCTCATTACACTCTATACTCCCATTCACTCAGGAATATCCAAACGCAGCTTTTAGAAGGAACGTGTTTCTAACTCGCAGAATCTAAACATAGATGCAACTTCCTAAGGTGAACGAAGACATTGCAGAGCAGTTTGAAAGAGACGTTTCTCCTGTGGTTTAGACGCGATCTTTCCGCTAATCCTTATGTGCCTTTATATGGCTGGAAATATCTCTTTCTAGATTCACCAAAGAAAGGGTTTGTGAACTGCTACATTCACACATCTGTTTAACTGTGTAAGTCGAATATACACCTTGAAAATCATTCTGCTAGATAGCTCCGTTTTTGTTTTAGAGCCAGATATTTCTCATTACACTCTATACTCCCATTCACTCAGGAATATCCAAACGCAGCTTTTAGAATTAAAGTGTTTCTAACTCGCTGAATCTAAACATAAATGCAACTTCCTAAGGTCAACGAACACACAGCAGAGCAGTTTGAAAGAGATGTTTCTCCTCTGGTTTAGATGAGATCTTACCGCTAATTCTTATGTGCCAGTATATAGCTGAAAATATCAGTTTCTAGAATCTGCAAAGAAATTGTTTGTGAACTGCTACATTCACACTTCTGTTTAACTCTGTATGTTAAATATACACCTTCACGACGATTCTGCTAGATAGCTCCGTTTTTGTTTTAGAGCCATATATTTCTCATTAATCCCTATATTCCCATTCACTCCAGAATATCCAAGCGCAGCTTCTAGAAGAAACGTGCGGCTAACTTGCTGAATGTAAACATAGATGCGACTTCCTGATGTGAATGAACACACAGCAGAGCACTTTCAAGGATACGTTTCTTCTGTTGTTTAGACACGATCTTACCACTAATTCTTAAGTGCCTGTGTATGGCTAGAAATGTTTGTTTCTAGATTCTCCAAAGAAAATATGACAGAACTGCTACATTTACACATCTGTTAAACTCGGTAAGTTGAATATACACCTTGACAATCATTCTGCTAAATAGCTCCGTTTTTGTTTTAGAGCCAGATATTTCTCACAACACCCTATAATCCCATTCACTGAGGAATATGCAAACGCAGCTTTTACAAGAGACGTGTTTCTAACTCATTGTATCTAAACGTAGATACAACATCCTAAGGTGAACGAGGACACAGCAGAGAAGTTTCAAGGGTTCGTTTCTCCTGTGGTTTATATGCGATCTTACCGCTAATTCCTATGTGCCTGAATATGGCTTGAAATGTCTGTTTCTAGATTCTGCAAAGAAAAGGTTTCTGAACTGTTACATTCACACATCTGTTTAACTCGGAAAGTTGAATATACACCTTTAAAAGCATTCTGCTAGATAACTCTGTTTTTGTTTTAGAGCCAGATATTTCTCATAACACCCCATACTCCCATTCACTCAGGAATATCTAATGCAG
Organism: Sapajus apella; assembly: GCF_009761245.1. Taxonomy (NCBI): domain Eukaryota; kingdom Metazoa; phylum Chordata; class Mammalia; order Primates; family Cebidae; genus Sapajus; species Sapajus apella. Next base: position 5,842 of record NW_022437031.1, read on the forward strand.
TTTTTAGAAGAAACGTGTTTCTAACTCACTGAATCTAAACATAGATGCAAATTCCTAAGGTGAATGAACACACATCAGAACTGTTTGAAAGAGACGTTTCTCTTGTGGTTTAGAGGCGATCTTACTGCTAATTCTTATGTGCAAGTATATTTCTGCAAATGTCTGCTTCTAGATTCTCCCAAGAAAGGGTTTCCGAACTGCTGCATTCACACATCTGTTTAACTCCCTAAGTTTAATATACACCGTGACAATAATTCTGCTAGACAGCTCCGTTTTTTTTTAGAACCAGATATTTCTCACTAAACCCTAAACTCTCTTGCACTGAAGAATATGAAAACGCAGCTTTTAGAAGAAACGTCTTTCTAACTCGCTGAATCGAAACATAGATGCACCTTCCTAAGGTGAACGAACACAGAACAGAGCAGTTTGAAAGAAGCAATTCTCCTGTGGTTTAGAGGCGATCATACTGCTAATTCTTATGTGCCTTTATAAGGCTGGAAATATCCCTTTCTAGATCTCCAAAGGAAGGATTTCCGAACTGCTACACTCACCCATCTGTTTAACTCTGTACGTTGAATATACACCTTGATAATCATTCTGATAGATAGCTCGGTTTTTGTTTTAGAGCCAGATATTTCTCATTACACCCTATACTCCCTTTCACTCAGGATTATCCAAACGCAGCTTTAGAAGAAACGTGTTTCTAACTCGCTGAATCTGAACATAGGCGCAACTTCCTAAGGTGAACGAACACACAGCAGGTCAGTTTGAAAGAGACGTTTCTGCTGTGGTTTTGACGCGATCTTACTGCTAATTCTTATGTGCCTGTATATGGTTGGAAATATCTCTTTCTAGATTCTGCAAAGAAAGAGTTTCTGAACGGATACATTCACAAATCTGTTTAACTCCGGAAGCTGAATATAAACGTTGACAATCATTCTGCTAGATAGCTTCTTTTTGGTTTTAGAGCCAGATGTTGATCATTACACCCTATGCTCCCATTCACTTAGGAATATCCAAACGTAGCTTTTAGAAGAAACGTGTTTCTAACTCGCTGAATCGAAACATAGATGCAACTTCCTAAGATGAACAAACACACAGCAGAGCACTTTGAAAGAGACGTTTCTCCTGTGGTTTTGACGCGACCTTACCGCTAATTCCTGTGTGCTTCCATATGGTTGGAAATATCTCCTTCTATATTCTCCATAGGAAGGATTTCCGAACTGCTACAATCACCCGTCTGTTTAACTCTGTACGTTGAATATACACCTTGACAATCATTCTGATAGATAGCTCCGTTTTCATTTTTCAGCCAGATATTTCTCATTACACGCTATACTCTCTTTCACTGAGGAATATCCAAATGCAGCTCTTAGAAGAAACGTCTTTCTAACTCGCTGAATGTAAACATAGATGCAACTTCCTAAAGTGAACGAACACACAGCAGAGTACTTTGAAAGAGACGTTTCTCCTGTGGCTTTGATGCGATCTTACCGCCAATTCTTATGTGACTGTATATGGCTGGAAATGTCTGTTTCTTGATTTTCCAAAGAAATGGTTTCTGAACTGCTACATTCACATATCTGTTTAACTCTGTCACTTGAATATACACCTTGACAACCATTCTGCTAGATAGCTGCGTTTTTGTGTTAGACCCCGATAGTTCTCATTACACCCTGTAATCCTATTCACTGAGGAAAATCCAAACGCAGCTTTTAGAAGAAACGTGTTTCTAACTTGCTGAATCTGAAGCTAGATGAAACGTCCTTAGGTGACCGAAAACACAGCAGAGCAGTTTGAAAGAGACTTTTCTCCTGTGGTTTAGACGCGATCTTACCACTAATTCTTATGTGCCTGTATGTGGCTGGAAATATCTCTTTCTAGATTCTCCAAAGACAGGTTTTCTGACCTGATACATTCACACATCTGTTTAACCCTGTAACTTGAATATACACCTTGACCGTTATACTGTTAAATAGCTCCGTTTTTGTTTTAGAGCCAGATATTTCTCATTACACACTACACTCCCATTTACTCAGGAATATCCAAACACAACTTTTAGAAGAAACGTGTTTCTAACTCGCTGAATCTAAACATAGATGCCTCTTCCTAAGGTGAATGAACACAAATCAAAGAAGTTCGAAATATACGTTTCTCCTGTGCTTAAAACGCTGTCTTACTGCTAATTCTTACATGCCCGTATATGGCTGTAAATATCTGTTTCTCGATTCTCCAAATAAAGGATTTCTGAACTGTTGAAAACACACATCAGTTTAACTCTGTAAGTTGATTGTGCAGCTGGACAACGATTCTGCTAGATAAATCCGTTTTGGTTTTAGAGCAAGATATTTCTCATTACGGCCAATCCTCCCATTCACTCTGGAATATCCAAACGCAGCTTTTAGAAGAAACGTGTTTCTAACGTGCTGAATCTAAACATAGATGCAACTTCCGAAGGTGAATGAACACAAAGAAGAGCAGTTTGAAATATGCGTTTCTACTGTGTTTTAAACGCAGTCTTACGGCTAATTCTTACATGCATGTATATGGCTGGAAATATCTGTTTCTAGTTTCTCCAAAGAAAGGGTTTCTGAACTGCTGAAAACACACATCAGTTTAACTCCATAAGTTGATTGCGCAGCTTGAAAATGATTCTGCTAGATAACTTCGTTTTTGTTTTAGAGCAAGATATTTCTCTTTACACCCTATCCTCTTATTTACTCTGGAATATGCAAACGCAGCTTTTAGAAGAAACGTGTTTCTAGCTCGCTGAATCTAAACATAGATGCAACTTCCTAAGGTGAACGAACACAAAGCAGAGCAATTTGAAATATACGTTTCTCCTGTGTTTAAAACGCAGTTTTACTGCTAATTCTTATATGCATGTATATGGCTGGAAATGTTTGTTTCTGGATGCTCCGATGAAAGGGTTTCTGAACTGCTGCACTCACACATCAGTTTAACTCTGTAAGTTGATTGTACAGCTTGACAATCATTCTGCTAGATAGCTCCGTTTTTGTTTTAGAGCAAGATATTTCTCATTACGGCCTATCCTCCAATTCACTCTGTGATATCGAAACGCAGCTTTTAGAAGAAACGTTTTTCTAACTCGCTGAATTTAAACATAGATGCAACTACCTAAGGTGAAGGAACACAAAGCACAGCAGTGTGAAATATACGTTTCTCCTTTATTTTAAAGGCACTCATACTGCTAATTCTTATATGCAAGTACATGGTGGAAATATCTGTTTCTAGATTCTCCAAAGATAGGATTTCTGAATTGGTGCACACACACATCAGTTTAACTCTGTAATTTGAATGTACAGCTTGACAACCATTCAGCTAGATAACTGCGTTTTTGTTTTAAAAGAAGATATTTCTCATTACAGCTTATCCTCCCATTCACTCGGAAATATTCAGACGCAGCTTAAAGAAGAAACGTGTTTCTAACTCGCTGAATCTAAACATAGATGCACCTTCCTAAGTTGAACGAACACCAAGCAGAGCAGTTTGCAATATACGTTTCTCCTGTGTTTTAAACGCAGTCTTACTGCTATTTCTTATATGCCTGTAATATGGCTGGAAATATCTGTTTCTAGATTCTGCAAAGAAAGGGTTTCTGAACTGCTATACACACATATCAGTTTAACTCTGTAAGTTGATTGTACAGTTTGACAACCATTCTGCTAGATGACTCCGTTTTTGTTTTAAAACAAGATATTTCTCATTACATTTTATCCTCCTGTTCACTCTGATCTATTCAGACGCAGCTTTAAGAAGAAACGTGTTTCTAACTCGCTGAATGTAAACATAGAAGTAACTTCTTAAGGTGAACGAACACAAAGCACAGCAGATTGAAACATACGTTTCTCCTATGTTTTAAATGCAGTCTTGCTGTTAATTTGTATATGCCTGTAATATGGCTGCAAATATCTGTTTCTAGATTCTGCAAAGAAACCGTTTCTTAACTGCTGCACTCACACGTCAATTTACATCTGTAACTTCATTGTACACCTTGACAACCATTCGCTAGATAGCACCGTTTTTGTTTTATAGCAAGATATTTCTCACTACAGCCTATCCTCCGATTCACTCTGGAATATGTAAATGAAGCTTTTACAAGAAATGAGTTTCTAACTCGCTGAATCTAAACATAGATGCAACTTCCTGAGGTGAACGAACACAAAGTAGAGCAGTTTGAAATATACGTTTCTCCTGTGTTTTAAATGCAGTCTTACTGATAATTCTTATATGCCTGTAATATGGCTGGAAATATCTGTTTCTAGGATATCCAAAGAAAGGGTTCCTGAACTGCTGCAAAAACACGAGCTGAACTCTGTAAGTTGATTGTACAGCTTGACAACCATTCTGCTAGAAAGCTCCGTTTTTGTTTTAGAACAAGATATTTCTCATTAGCGCCTAACCTCCAGTTCACTCTGGAATATCAAACGCAGCTTTTAGAAGAAACGTTTTTCTAACTCGCTGAATCTGAACATAGATGCAACTACCTAAGGTGAAGGAACACAAAGCAGAGCAGTTTGAAATATACGTTTCTCCTGTGTTTTAAACGCAGTCTTACTGCTAATTCTTATATTCCCGTATATGGCTGGAAATATCTGTTTCTAGATTCTGCAAAGAAAGGATTTCTGAACTGCTGCAAACACACATCAGTTTAACTCTGTAAGTTGATTGTGCAGCTTGACAACCATTCTGCTACTTAGCTCCGTTTTTGTTTTAGAGCAAGATATTTCTTATTACAGCCTATCCTCCCATTCACTCTGGAATATGCAAACGTAGATTTTAGAAGAAACGTGTTTCTAACACGCTGAATCTAAACATAGATGCAACTTCTTAAGGTGAAAGAACACAAAGCAGAGCAGGTTGAAATAAACGTTTCTCCTGTGTTTTACACGCAGTCTTACTGCTAATTGTTATATGCCTGTATATGCCGGGAAATATCTGTATCTAGATTTCAGAAAGAAATGATTTCTGAACTGCTACAAACACACATCAGTTTACCTCTGTAAGTTGATTGTGCAGCTTGAGAACCATTCTGCTAGATAGCTCCGTTTTTGTTTTATAGCAAGGTAATTCTAATTCGGCCTATCCTCCCATTCACTCTGGGATATCGAAATGCAGCTTTTAGAAGAAACGTGTTTCTCACTTGCGGAATCTAAACATAGATGCAACTTCCTACGTTGAACGAACACAAAGCAGGGCAGTTTGAAATATACTTTTCTCCTGTGGTTAAAACTCAGTTTTACTGCTAATTCTTATATGCCTGTAATATGGCTGCAAATATCTCTTTCTAGGTTCTCCAAAGAAAAGGTTACGGAACTGATGCACACACATCAGTTTAGCTTTGTAACTTCATTGTACAGCTTGACAACCATTCTCCTAGTTTGCTCCGTTTTTGCTTTAACACAAGATATTTCTCATTACAGCTTATCCACCCATTCACTCTGGTATATTCTAGCGCAGTTTTTAGAAGAAACGTGATTCTACTTCGCTGAATCTAAACATAGATGTAACTTACTAAAGTGAATGAACACAAAGCATTCCGGTTTTAAATATACGTTTCTCCTGTGTCTTAAACGCACTCTTACTGGTAATTCTTATATGCCTGTATATGGGTGGAAATATCTGTTTCTAGATTCTGCAAAGAAAGGATTTCTGAACTGCTTCACACAAGTCAGTTGAACTCTGTAAGTTGATTGTACAGCTTTACAACCATTCCTTTAGACAGCTCCGTTTTTGTCTTAGAGCAAGATATTTCCCATTACAGACTATCTTCCAGTTCTCTCTGGAATACCCAAACGCAGCTATTAGAAGAACCGTGTTTCTAACGTGCTGAATCTGTACATATATGCAACTTGCTAAGGTGAATGAACATAAAGCAGAACAGTGTGAAATACACGTTTCTCCTGTGTTTTAAACGCAGTCTTACTGCTAATTCTTATATGCCTGTATATGGCTGGAAATAACTGTTTCTAGATTCTCCAAAGATAGGATTTGTGAACTGTTGCAAAAACACATCAGTTGAACTCTGTAAGTTGATTGTACAGTTTGACAACCATTCTGCTAGATAGCTCTGTTTTCGTTTTAGAACAAGATATTTCTCATTATGGCCTATTCTCCCATTCACACTGGGATATCCAAACGCACCTTTTAGAAGAAACGTGTTTCTAACTCCCTGAATATAAACATAGATTCAACTTCCTAAGTTGAACGAACACAAAGCAGAGCAGTTTGAAATATACATTTCTCCTGTGTTTAAAAAGCAGTCTTACTGCTAATTCTTATATGCCTCTATATGGCTGGAAATGTCTGTTTCTAGATTCTCCAAAGAAAGGGTGTCTGAACTGATGCACTCACACATCAGTTTAATTCTGTAAGTTGATTGTACAGCTTGACGATGATTCTGCTAGATAATTCCGTTTTTGTTTTAGAGGAAGATATTTCTCATTATGTCCTATCCTCCCATTCACTCTGGAATATCAAAACGCACAACCATTTTGCTAAATAACTGTGTTTTTCTTTTAGAGCCAGATATTTCTCATTACAGCCTATCCTCCAATTGTCTCTGGGATATCCAAACGCAGCATTTAGAAGAAACGTGTTTCTAAGGCGCTGAATCTAAACATAGATGCAACTTCCTAAGGTGAACGAACACAAAGAAGAGCAGTTTGAAATATACGTTTCTCCTGTGTTTTAAAAGCAGTCTTATGGCTAATTCTTACATGCCTGTAAATGGCTGGAAATATCTGTTTCTAGTTTCAGCAAAGAAAGGGTTTCTGAACTGCTGAACTCGCACATCAGTTTAAATCAGTAAGTTGACTGTGCTGCTTGACAACCATTCTGCTTGATAGCTCCGTTTTTGTTTTTGAGCAATATATTTCTCATAACAGCCTATCCCCCCATTCACTCTGGAATATCCAACTGCAGCTTTTAGAAGAAACGTGTTTCTAACTCGCTGAATCTAAACATAGATGCAACTTCCTAAGGTGAACGAACACAAAGCAGAGCAGATTGAAATATACATTTCTCCTGTGTTTTAAACGCAGTCTTATTGCTAATTCTTATATGTCTATATATGGCTGTATATATTTGTCTCTAGATTATCCAAAGAAAGGATTTCTGAGCGGCTGAAAACACAAATAAGTTTAACTCTGTAAGTTGATGGTGCAGCTTGACAACCATTCAGCTAGTTAGCTCTGTTTTTGTTTTAGAACAGGATATTTCTCACTACAGCCTATCCTCCCACTCACTCTGGAATATCCAAACGTAGCTTTTACAAGAAACGTGTTTCTAACTCTCTAAATCTAAACATAGATTCAACTTCCTAAGGTGAATGAACACAAAGCAGAGAAGTTTGAAATATATGCTTCTCTTGTGTTTTAAACGCAGTCTTACTGCTAATTCTTATATGCCTGTAATATGGCTGGAAATATCTGTTTCTAGATTCTCCAAAGAAAGGATTTCGGAACTGGTGCACACACACATCTGCTGAACTCTGTAGGTGGATTGCACAACTTGACAACAATTATGCTAGATAGCTCAGGTTTTCTTTTAGAGCAAGATATTTCTCGTTACAGCCTATACGCCCATTCACTCTGAAATATCCAAACGCAGCTTTTAGAAGAAACGTGTTTCTAACACGCTGAATCTATACATAGATGCAACTCTCTACGGTGAAAGAAAACAAAGCACAAAAGTTTGAAATACACGTTTCTCCTGTGTTTTAAATGCAGTCTTACTGCTAATTCTAATATGCCAGTACATGGCTAGAAATATTTGTTTCTAGATTCTCCAAAGAAAGGGTTTCTGAACTGCTGAAAACACACATCAGTTTAACTCCATAAGTTGATTGTGCAGCTTGAAAACGAATCTGCTAGATAACTCCGTTTTTGTTTTAGAGCAAGATATTTCTCTTTACAGCCTATCCTCTTATTCACTCTGGAATATCCAAACGCAGCTTTTAGAAGAAACGTGTACCTACCTCGCTGAATCTAAACATAGATGCAACTTCTTAAGGTGAACGAACACAAAGCAGAGCAGTTTGAAATATACGTTTCTCCTGTGTTTTAAACGCAGTGTTACTGCTAATTCTTTTATGCCTGTATATGGCTGCAAATATCTGCTTGTAGATTCTCCAAAAAAAGGGTTTCTGAACTGCTGCACTCCTACATCAGTTTAACTCTGTTTGTTGATTGTACAGTTTGACAATCATTCTGCTAGATAGCTCCGATTTTGTTTTAGAACAGGATATTTCTCACTATAGCCTATGCTCCCATTCACTGTGGAATATCCAAACACAGCTTTTAGAAGAAACGTGTTTCTAACTCGCTGAATCTAAACATAGATGCAACTTCCTACGGTGAACGAACACAAAGCAGAGCAGTTTGAAATACACGTTTCTCCTGTGTTTTAAACGCAGTCTTACTGCTACTTCTTATATGCATGTATATGGCTGGAAATATCTGTTTCTAGATTCTCCAAAGAAAGGATTTGTGCATGCTGAAAACACACATCAGTTGAACTGTGTATGTTCATTGTGCAGCTTGACAACCATTTTGCTAGATAGCTCCGTTTTTGTTTTAGAGCAAGATATTTCTCATTACGGCCTATCCTCCCATTCACTCTGGAATATCCAAACGCAGCTTTTAGAAGAAACGTGCTTCGAACTCGCTGAATCTAAACATACTTTCAACTTCCTAAGGTGAACGAACACAAAGCACAGCAGTTTGAAATATACGTTTCTTCTGTTTTTAAAACGCAGTCTTACTGCTAATTCTTATATGCCTGTAATATGTCTGGAAATATATGTTTCTAGGATTTCCAAAGAAAGGGTTCCTGAACTGCTGCACACACACATCAGCTTGACTCTGTAAGTTGATTGTGCAGCTTGACAACCATTCTGCCAGGTAGCTCCATTTTTTTTTTTTAGAGCAAGATATTTCTCATTAAATATCACTCTGGAACAACCAAATGCAGCTTTTAGAAGAAACCTGTTTCCAACGAGCCAAATCTATACATAGATGCCACTTGCTAAGGTGAATGAACACAAAGCACAACAGTTTGAAATATACGGTTCTCCTGTGTATTAAACGCAGTCTTACTGCTACTTCTTATATGCCTTTTTATGGCTGGGCATATCAGTTTCTAGGTTCTGGAACGAAAGGATTTCTGAACTGCTGCACAGATACATCAGTTTAGCTTTGTAACTTCATTGTACAGCTTGACAACCATTCTGCTAGTTTGCTCCGTTTTTGTTTTAAATCAATATATTTCTCTTTACAGCTTATCCACGCATTCACTCTGGTATATTCATACGCACCTTGTAGAAGAAACGTGTTTCTACCTCACTGAATCTAAACATAGATGTAACTTCTTAAAGTGAACGAAGACAAAGCATTGCAGTTTTAGATATAATTTTTTCCAGTGTCTTAAACGCAGTCTTACTACTAATACTTACATGCCCGTATATGGTGGAAATATCTGTTTCTAGATTCTCCAAAGAAATAATTTCTGAATTGGTGCACACACACATCAGTTTAACTCTGAAAGTTTATTGTATGCCTTGACAACCAATCTGCTACATAGCTCCGTTTTGGTTTAGAGCCATATATTTCTCCTTACAGTCTACACTCCCATTCACTCTAGAATATCCAAACGCAGCTTTTAGAAGAAACGTGTTTCTAACTCGCTGAATCTAACCATGGATGCAACTTCCTAAGGTGAACGAACACAAAGCAGAGCAGTGTGAAATATTCGTTTCTCCTTTGTTTTACACGCAGTCTTACTGCTAATTCTTATATTCCTGTATATGGCTGGAAATATCTGTTTCTAGATTCACCAAAGAAAGCGTTTCTGAACTGCAGCACACACACATCAGGTTAACTCTGAAAGTGGATTTTACGTCTTGACAACCATTCTGCTAGATATTTCTGTTTTTGTTTTAGAGCCAGATATTTCTCATTACAGCCTATACTCCCATTCATTCTGGAATATACAAATGCAGCTTTTAGAAGAAACGTGTTTATAACTCGCTGAATCTAACCATGGATACAGTTTCCTAAGTTGAACGAACACAAAGCATAGCAGTGTGAAATATTCGTTTCTCCTGTGTTTTAAACGCAGGCTTACTGCTAATTCTGATATGCCTGTATATGGCTGGAAATATCTGTTACTACAATCTCCAAAGAAGGCGTTTCTAAACTGCAGCATACACATGTCAGTTTAACTCTGAAACTTGATGTGCACCCTGACAATCATTCTGCTAGAGAGCTCCGTTTTTGTTTTACAGACAGATATTTCTCATTACAGCCTATACTCCCATTCCCTCAGGAATATCCAAACGCATCATTTAGAAGAAACGTTTTTCTGACTCGCTGAATCTAACCATGGATGCAACTTCCTTACGTGAACGAACACAAAGCAGAGCAGTGTGAAATATCCCTTTTCTCCTGTGTTTTACGCGCAGTCTTACTGCTAATTCTTATATGCCTGTATATGGCTGGAAATATCTGTTTCTAGATTCTACAAAGAAGGCATTTCTGAACTGCAGCACACACACATCAGTTTAACTCCGAAAGTAGATTGTATTCCTTGACAACCATTCTGCTAGATCGTTTCGTTTTTGTTTTAGAGCCACATATTTGTCATTACAAACTATACTCCCATTCACTCTGGAATATCCAAACATAGCTTTTAGAAAAAACGTGTTTCTAACTCGGTGAATCTAAGCATAGATGCAACTTCCTAAGGTGAACGAACACAAAGCAGAGCAGTGTGAGATGCTCGTTTCTCCTGTGTTTTACACGCAGTCTTACTCCTAATTATTATATGCCTGTATATGGCTGGAAATATCTGTTTCTTGATTCTCCAAAGAAAGCGTTTCTGAACTGCTACATTCACACATCTGTTCAACTCTGAAAGTTGAATATAAACCTTGACAATCATTCTGCTAGATAGCTCCGTTTTTGTTTTAGAGCCAGATATTTTTCATTACACCCTATACTCCTTTTCACTCAGGAATATCCAAACCCAGCTTTTAGAAGAAAGTTGTTTCTAACTCGCTGAATCTAAACATAGATGCAACTACTTAGGTGAACGAACACAGCAGAACAGTTTGAAAGAAACGTTTCTCCTGTGGTTTAGACTCAATCTTTCCGTTAATTCTTATGTGCTTGTATATGACTGGAAATCTCTCTTTCTAGATTCTCCAAGAAAAGGGTTTCTGAACTGCTGCACACAAACATCAGTTTAACTCTAAGTAGATTGTGCAGCTTGACAACCATTCTACTAGATAGCTGCGTTTTTGTTTGAGAGCAATATATTTCTCAGTAAACCTTATACTCCCATTCCCTCAAGAATATCCAAAGGCAGCTTTTAGAAGAAACGTGTTTCTAAACCGCTGAATCTAAACATAGATGAAACTTCCTAAGGTGAACGAACACACAGCAGAGCAGTTTGAAAGAGACGTTTCTCCTGTGGATTAGACGCGATCTTTCTGCTAATTATTATGTGGCTGTATATGGCTGGAAATAACTGTTTCTAGATCCTGCAAAGAAATTTTTTATGAACTGCTACATTAACACATCTTTTAAACTCTGAAAGTTGAATATACACCTTGACAATCATTCTGCTAGAAAGCTCCGTTTTTGTTTTAGAGCCAGATATTTCTCATTACACACTATATTCCCAATAACTCAGGAATATCCAAACGCAGCTTTTAGAAGAAATGTTTTTCTAACTCGCTGAATCTAAACATAGATGCAACTTCCTAACCTGAATGAACACACAGCAGAGCAGTTTGAAAGAGACGTTTCTCCTGTGGTTTAGACACGATCTTAACGCTAATTCTTATGCGTCTGTATATGGCTGGAAATATGCCTTCCTAGATTCTCCAAAGGAATGGTTTCTGAACTGCTACATTCACACATCTGTTTAACTCTGTAAGTTGAATGTACACCTTGACAATGATTCTGCCAGATAGCTCCGCTTTTCTTTAGAGCCAGATATTTTCATTACACCATATACTCCCATTCACTCAGGAATATCCAAACTCAGCTTTTAGAAGAAACGTGTTTCTAACTCGCTGAATCTAAACACAGATGCAACTTCCTAAGGTGAACGAACACAGCAGAGCGGTTTGAAAGAGACGTTTCTCCTGTGGTTTAGTCGCGATCTTACCGCTAATTTTTACGTCCCTGTATATGGCTGCAAATATCTCTTTCTGGATTCTCTAAAGAAAGGGTTTCTGAACTGCTACATTCACACATCTGTTTAACTTTGCACGTTGAATATACAGCTTGGCAATCATTCTGCTAGATAGCTCCGTTTTTGTTTTAGAGCCAGATATTTCTCATTACACCATATACTCCCATTCACTCAGGAATATCGAAACGCAGCTTTTAGAAGAAACATGTTTCTAACTCGCTGAATCGAAACATAGATGCAACTTCCTATGGTGAACGAACACAGCAGAGCAGTTTGAAAAATACGTTTCTGCTGTGCTTTAGACCTGATCTTACCGATAATTCTCATGTGCCTGTATATGGCTGGAAATATCACTTTCTACATTCTCCAAGGAAAAGGGTTTCTGAACTTCTACATTCACACATCCGTTTCACTCTGTAAGTTGAATATACATCTAGACAATCATTCTGCTGGATAACTCCGTTTTTGATTTAGAACAAGATATTTCTCATTACACTCTACACTCCCATTCACTCAGGAATATCCAAACGCAGCTTTTAGAAGAAACGTGTTTCTAACTCGCTGAATCTAAACATAGACGCAACTTCCTAAGGCAAACGAACACAGCAGAGCAGTTTGAAAAAGACGTTTCTAGTGTGGATCAGACGCGATCTTACCGCTAACTCTTATATGCCTGTATATGGCTGGAAATATCTCTCTCTAGATTTTCCAAATTAAGGGTTTCTGAACTGCTACATTCACACATCTGTTTAACTATGTAAGTTGAATATACACCTTGACAATCATTCTGCTAGATAGCTCCGTTTTTGTTTTAGAGCCAGATATTTCTCATTACACCCTATATTAACAATCACTCAGGAATATCCAAACGCAGCTTTTAAAAGAAACATGTGGCTAACTCGCTGAATGTAAACATAGATGCAACTTCCTAAGGTGAACGAACACAAAGCAGAGAAGTTTCAAGGATACTTTTCTTCCGTGATTTAGACGCGATTTTACCACTAATTCTTATGTGCCTGTGTATGGCTGGAAATGTTTGTTTCTAGATTCTCCAAAGAAAATATGACAGAACTGCTACATTTACACATCTGTTTACCTCGGTACGTTGAATATACACCTTAACAATCATTCTGCTAGATAGCTCCTTTTTTGTTTTAGAGCCAGATATTTCTCATAACACCCTATAATCCCATTCACTGAGGAATATACAAACGCAGCTTTTAGAAGAAACGTGTTTCTAACTCACTGAATCTAATCCTCGATGCAACTTCCTAAGGTGAAGGAAGACACAGCAGAGCAGTTTCAAGTTTTCGTTTCTCCTGTGGTTTATACGCGATTTTACTACTAATTCCTATGTGCCTGAATATGGCTGGAAATATCTGTTTCTAGATTCCGCAAAGAAAAGGTTTCTGGACTGCTACATTTACACATCTCTTTAAGTCGGAATGTTGAATATACACCTTTGAAAGCATTCTGCTAGATAGCTCCGTTTTTGTTTTAGAGCAAGATATTTCTCATAACACCCTATACTCCCATTCACTCAGGAATATCCAACGCAGCTATTAGAAGAAACGTGTTTCTAACTCGCTGAATCTAAACATAGATAAAACTTCCTATGGTGAACAAACACACAGCAGAGCAGTTTGAAAGAGATGTTTCTCCTGTGGTTTAGATGCGATCTTACCGCTAATTCTTACGTACCTGTATATGAATGGCAATATATGTTTCTACATTAACCAAAGAAAGGGTTTCTAAAGTGCTTCATTCACACATCTGTTTTACTCTGCAAGTTGAATACACACCTTGACAACCATTCTGCTAGATAGCTCCGTTTTTCTTTTACAGCCAGATATTTCTCATTACACCCTATATTCCCATTCACTCAGGAATATCCAAACGCAGGCTTTAGAAGAAACGTGTTTCTAACTCGCTGAATCTAAACATAGATGCAGCTTCCTAAGTGGAACGAACATAGAGCAGAGCGATATGAAAGAGAAGTTTCTCCTGTGATTTACACGTGATACAATCTCTAATTATGACGTGCCTATATGTATAGAAATATCCCTTTCTAGATTCTGCAAAGAAAGGGTTTCTGAACTGCTACATTCACACATCTGTTTACCACTGTATGTTTAATATATATCTTGACAATCATTCTGCAAGATAGCTCGATTTTTGTTTTAGAGCCAGATATTTCTCAATACACCCTATACTCCAATTCACTCAGGAATATCCAAAAGCAGCTTTCAGGAGAAACGTGTTTCTAACTCTCTGACTCTAAACATAGATGCAACTTCCTAAGGTGAATGAACACACAGCAGAGCAGTTTGAAAGAGAGCTTTCTCATGTCGTTTAGATGCGATCTTACCGCTAATTCTTGTGTGCCTGTATATGGCTGGAAATGTCTCTTTCTACAGTCTCCAAAGAAAGGGTTTCTGAACTGCTATATTCACACATCTGTTTACCTCTGCAAGTTGAATACACTCCTTGACAATCATTCTACTAGATAGCTCCGTTTTTGTTTTTCAGCCAGATATTTCTCATTACACCCTATACTCCAATTCACTCAGGAATATCGAAAGGCAGCTTTTAGAGGAAACGTGTTTCCAACTCGCTAAATGTAAACATAGATGCAGCTTCCTAAGGTGAACGAACACACGGCAGAGCAGTTTGAAAGAGACGTTTCTCCTGTGGTTTAGACGCGATCATTCTTATGTGCCTGTATATGGCTGGAAATATCTCTTTCTAGATTCTCCAAAGAAAGGATTTCTGAACTGCTACATTCCCAATCTGTTTCACTCTGTTAGTTGAATATACACCTTGACAATCATTCTGCTACATAGATCCGCTTTTGTTTTAGAGTGAGATATTTCTCATTACAATGTATACTCCCATTCACTCAGGAACATCCAAACGCAGCCTTTAGAAAAACGTGTTTCTAACTCTTTGAATCTAAACATAGATGCAAATTCCTAAGGTGAACGAACACACAACAGAGCAGTTTGAAAGAGACGTTTCCCCTGTAGTTTAGACGCGATCTGACCGCTAATACTTATGTGCGTGTCTATGACTGGAAATGTATGTTTCTAGATTCTCCAAATTAGTGTTTCTGAACTACTCTGTTAGTTGAATATACACCTTGACGATCATTCTGCTAGATAGCTCAGTTTTTGTTTTAGAGCCAGATATTTCTCATTTCACACTATACACCCATTTACTCAGGAATATCCAAACGAAGCTTTTAGAAGAAACTTGTCTCTAACTCGCTGAATCTAACCATACATGCAACTTTCTAAGGTCAACGAACACACAACAGAGCAGTTTGAAAGAGAAGTTTCTTCTGTGTTTTTGACGCGATCTTACCGTTAATACTTATGTGCCTGTATATGGCTGGAAATATCTATTTTTAGATTCTCCAAGGAAACGGTTTCTGTACTTCTACATTCACACATCTGTTTAACTCTGTACTTTGAATATATACCGTGACAATGATTCTGCTAGATATCTCCGTTTTTGTTTTAGAACCAGATATTTCTCAGTACAACTTATACGCCATTCACTCAGGAATATCCAAAGGCGGCTTTTAGAAGAAACGTGATTCTAACTCGCTGTACCTAAATATAGATGCAAAGCCCTAAGGTGAACGAACACACAGCAGATGTCTTTGAAAGAGACGTTTCTCCTGTGGTATAGACGTGATTTTTCCGCTAATTCTTATGAGCCTGTGTATCGCCGGAAATATCTGTTTCTACATTGTCCAAAGAAAGAGTTTTTTAACTCCTCTGTAAGTTGAATATACACCTTGACAATCACTCTACTAGATAGCTCCGTTTTTGTTTTAGAGCCAGATATTTCTCATGACACACTATACTCCCATTCACTCAGGAATATCCAAACGCAGCTTTTAGAAGAAACTTGTTTCTAACTCGCTGAATCTAAACATACATGGAACTTTCTAAGGTGAACAAACACACAGGAGAGCAGTTTGAAAGATTGTTTTCTCCTGTGGTTTAGACGTGATCTTACTGCTAGTTCTTTTGTGCCTGCCTATGGCTTTAAATATCTGTTTCGAGATTCTCCAAAGAGAGAGTTTCTGAACTGCTACATTAACACAACTGTTTAACCCTATAAGTTGAATATACGCCTTGACATTCATTCTGTCAGATAGTTCCGTTTTTGTTTTAGAGCCAGATATTCCTCATTAAATCCTATACTCCCTTTAACTCAGGAATATCCAAACGCAGCTTTTAGAATAAACGTGTTTCTAACTCGTTGAATCTAAACAGAGATGCAACTTCCTAAGGTGAACGAACACACAGCAGAGCAGTTTGAAAGAGACGTTTCTCCTGTGGTTTAGACACGATCTTACCGCTAATTCTCATGTGCCTGTAAATGGCAGGGAATATGTCTTTCTAGATTCTCCAAAGATAGAGTTTCTGAGCTCTTACATTCACACATTGTTTTACACCATAAGTTGAATATACACCTTGACAATCATTCTGCTAGATAGTTCCATTTTTGTTTTAGAGCTAGATATTTCTCATTACACCCTATACCTCAATTCACTCAGGAATGTCCAAACGAAGCTTTTAGAAGAAACGTGGTTCTAACTCGTTGAATCTAAACATAGATGCGACTTCCTACGGTGAACGAACACACAGCAGAGCACTTTGAAAGAGACGTTTCTCCTGTGGTTTAGATGCGATGTTACCGCTAATTCTTATGTACCTGTATATGGCTGGAAATATCTCTTTCTAGATTCTCAAAAGAGACGGTTTCTGAACTGCTACATTCACATATCTGTTTAACTCTGTAAGTTGAATATACACCTTGAAAATCATTCTACTAGATAGCTCTGTTTTTGTTTTAGAGCCAGATATTTCTCATTACAGCCTATTCTCCCATTCACTCTGGAATATCCGTACGCAGCTTTTAGAAGAAATGTGTTTCTAACTCTCTGAATCGAAACATAGATGCAACTTCATAAGGTGAACGAACACAAACACAGCAGTTTGAAATATATGGTTCTCCAGTGTTTTAAATGCAGTCTTACTGCTTATTCGCATATGCCTTTACATGTCTGGAAATATCTGTTTCTAGGTTCTGCAAAGAAAGGGTTTCTGAACTGCTCCACTCACACATCATTTTAACTCTGTAACTTGATTGTACAGCTTGACAACCATTCTGCCACATAGCTCCATTTTTGTTTTAGAGCAAGATATTTCTAATTACAGCTTATCCACGCATTCACTCTGGTATATTCAAACGCAGCTTTTAGAAGAAACGTGTTTCTAATGCGCTAAATCTAACCATGGATGCAACTTCCTAAGGTGAACAAACACAAAGCAGAGCAAGGTGAAATATTCGTTTCTCCTGTGTTTTACACGCAGTCTTACTGCTAATTTATATATGCCTGTGTATGGCTGGAAATATCTGTTTCTACATTCTCCGAAGAAAGCGTTTCTGAAGTGCTGCACACGCACATCAGTTTAACTCTGAAAGTTGATTGTACGCCTTGACAACCATTCCGCTAGAAAGCCCCGTTTTTGTTTTACATCCAGATATTTCTCATTACAGCCTATACTCCCATTCACTCTAGAATATCCAAATGCAGCTTTTAGAAGAAACGTGTTTCTAACTCGCTGAATCGAACTATGGATGCAACTTCCTAAGGTGAACGAACCCAAAGCAGGGCAGTTTGAAATATTCGTTTCTCCTGTGTTTTACACGCAGTCTTTTTTTTCCCATTTGTTTATTTTATTGCATTTTAGATTTTGGGGTACATGTGAAGAACGTGCAAAAATGTTGCATATGTATACATGTGGCAGTGTGATTTGCTGCCTTCCTCCCCATCACCTACATCTGGCATTTCTCCCCTTGCTATCTCTCCCCAGCTCCCCACCCCCACGTCCCACCCCTATTTCCCCCCTACTGATGCCAGTGTGTAGTGCTCCCCTCCCTGTATCCATGTGTTCTCATTGTTCAACACCCAGCTATGAGTGAGAACATGCAGTGTTTGATCCTTTGCTCTTCTGTCAGTTTGCTGAGAATGATGGTTTTCAGGTTCATCCATGTCCCCACAAAGGACCCAAACTCATCGTTTTTGATGGCTGCATAATATTCCATGGTGTATATGTGCCACATTTTCCCTATCCAGTCTATCGTCGATGGGCATTTGTGTTGGTTCCAGGTCTTTGCTATTGTAAACAGTGCTGCAATGAACATTCGTGTGCACGTGTCCTTATAGTAGAACAATTTGTAATCCTTTGGATATATACCCAGTAATGGGATTGCTGGGTCAAATGGAATTTCTATTTCTAGGTCCTTGAGGAATCGCCACACTGTCTTCCACAATTGTTGAACTAATTTACACTCCCACCAACAGTGTAAAATAGTTCCTATTTCTCCACATCCTCTCCAGCATCTGTTGTCTCCAGATTTTTTAATGATCGCCATTCTAACTGGTGTGAGATGCTATCTCAATGTAGTTTTGATTTGCATTTCTCTGATGACCAGTGATGATGAGCATTTTTTCATATGTTTGTTGGCCTCACATATATCTTCTTTTGTAAAGTGTCTGTTCATATCCTTTGCCCACTTTTGAATGGGCTTGTTAGATTTTTTCTTGTAAATCTGTTTTAGTTCTTTGTAAATTCTGGATATCAGCACTCTGTCAGATGGGTAAACTGCAAAAATTTTTTCCCGTTCTGTTGGTTGCCGATTCACTCTAATGATTGTTTCTTTTGCTGTGCAGAAACTGTGGAGTTTGATTAGGTCCCATTTTTCTATTTTGGCTTCTGTTGTCAATGCTTTTGGTGTTTTGGCCACGAAGTCCTTGCCTACACCTATGTCCTGAATGGTTTTGCCTAGATTTTCTTCTAGGGTTTTTATGGTGTTAGGTCTTCTGTTTAAGTGTTTAATCCATCTGGAGTTAATTTTAGTGTAAGGTGTCAGGAAGGGGTCCAGTTTCTGCTTTCTGCACATGGCTAGCCAGCTTTCCCAACATCATTTATTGAACAGGGAATCCTTTCCCCATTGCTTGTTTTTGTCTGGTTTGTCAAAGGTCAGATGGTTGTAGATATGTTGTGCTTCCTCTGAGACCTCTGTTCTGTTCCATTGGTCTATATCTCTGTTTTGGTACCAGTACCATGCTGTTTTGATTACTGTAGCCTTGTAGTATAGTTTGAAGTCTGGTAGTGTGATGCCCCCTGCTTTGTTCTTCTTGCTTAGAATTGACTTGGCTATGCGGGCTGTCTTTTGGCTCCATATGAAGTTAAGGTCGTTTTTTCCAGTTCTGCGTAGAAGGTCATTGGTAGCTTGATGGGGATAGC
Source organism: Sapajus apella (assembly GCF_009761245.1). NCBI lineage: Eukaryota > Metazoa > Chordata > Mammalia > Primates > Cebidae > Sapajus > Sapajus apella. Next base: position 25,395 of record NW_022437031.1, read on the forward strand.
ACTGAATCTGTAAATTACTTTGGGCAGTATGGCCATTTTCACGATATTGTTTCTTCCTAACCATCAACATGGAATGTTTCTCCATCTGTTTGTGTCCTCTCTTATTTCGTTGAGCAGTGGCTTGTAGTTCTCCTTGAAGAGGTCCTTTATGTTCCTTGTTAGTTGTATTCCTAGGTATTTTATTCTCTTTGTGGCAATTGTGAATGGACGTTTGTTCTTGATTTGGCTCTGTTTAAGTCTGTTATTGGTGTATAGGAATGCATGTGATTTTTGCACATTGATTTTGTATCCTGAGACTTTGCTGAACTTGCTTATCAGTTTCAGGAGATTTGGGGCTGAGACGATGGGGTCTTCTAGATATACAATCATGTCGTCTGCAAATAGAGACAATTTGACTTCCTCCTTTCCTATTTGAATGCCCTTTATTTCTGTTTCTTGCCTGATTGCTCCGGCTAGAACATCTAATACTATATTGAATAGCAGTGGTGAGAGAGGGCATCCTTGTCTGGTGCCACATTTCAAGGGGAATGCTTCCAGTTTTTGCCCATTCATTACGATATTGGCTGTTGGTTTGTCATAAATAGCTTTTATTATTTTGAGATATACTCAGTCAATACCTAGCTTATTGAGGGTTTTTAGCATAAAGGGCTGTTGAGTTTTGTCAAAGGCCTTTTGTGCATCAATTGAGATAATCATGTGGTTTTTATCTTTGGTTCTGTTATATGGTGAATTACGTTTATAGACCTGCGTATGTTGAACCAGCCGTACATGCCCAGGATGAAGCCTATTTGATCATGGTGGATAAGCTTTTTGATGTGCTGTTGCAATCAGCTTGTCAGTATTTTATTGAAGATTTTTGCATCTATGTTCATCATGGATATTGGCCTGAAGTTTTCTTTTCTTGTTGAGTCTCTGCCGGGTTTTGGAATCAGGATGATGCTGGTCTCATAAAATGATTTGGGAAGAATTCCCTCTTTTTGTATTGTTTGGAATAGTTTCAGAAGCAATGGTGCCAGCTCCTCTTTGTATGTCTGGTGGAATTCGGCTGTGAACCCGTCTGTACCTGGGCTTTTTTTGCGTGGCAAACTGTTAATTCCTGCCTCAACTTCAGACTTTGTTATGGGTCTGTTCACGGTTACGGCTTCTTCCTGGTTTAGGCTTGGTAGGAGGCAAGTGTCCAGGAATTTATCCATTTCTTCCAGGTTTACTAGTTTATGAGCATAGAGTTGTTTGTAATAATCTCTGATGATGGTTTGAATTTCTGTGGAATCTGTGGTGCTATCCACATTATCGTTTTTTATGGCATCAACTTGGTTATTCTCTCTTTTCTTTTTTATTAATCTGGCTTGTGCTCTGTCTATTTTGTTGATCTTTTCAAAAATCTAGCTCTTGGATTTATTGATTTTTTGAAGGGTTTTTTGTGTCTCTATCTCCTTCAGTTCTGCTCTGATCTTAGCTATTTCGTGTCTTCTTCTAGACTTTGAGTTTTTTTTAATCTTGCTCCTCTAGCTTTTTCAGTTTTTATGATAGGGTGTCAATTTTTGATCCCTCCTTGCTTCTCATGTGGGCACTTATTGCTATGTATTTTCCTCTAGAGACTGCTTTAAATGTGTCCCAGGGATTCTGGTATGTTGTGTCTTCATTCTCGTTGGTTTCAAAGAACATCATCTTTATCTCTGTCTTCATTTCATTGTTTATCCAGTCAACATTCGAGAGCAAGTTGTTCAGTTTCCATGAAGTTGTGTGGTTCTGGGTTAGTTTTTGAATTCTGAGTTCTAACTAGATTGCACTGTGGTCTGATAAACTGTTTGTTATGGTTTCTGTTCTTTTGCATTTCCTGAAGAGTGATTTACTTCCAATTCTGTGGTCAATTTTAGAGTAGGTGTGATGTGGTGCTGACAAGATTGTATATTCTGTGGACTTGGGGTGGAGGGTTCTGTAAATGTTTATTAGGTTTGCTTAGTCCAGGTCTGAATTCAAGTCCTGGATATCCTTGTTAATTTTCTGTCTGGCTGATCTCTCCAATATTGACAATGGTGTGTTAAAGTCTCTCACTATTTTTGTGTGGGAGTTTAAAAGTCTCTTTTTAAGTCATTAAGAACTTGCCTTATGTATCTGGGTGCTCCTGTATTGGGTGCATATATATTTAGGATCGTTAGCTCTCCTTGTTGCATTGATCCTTTTACCATTATGTAATGTCCTTCATTGTCTCTTTTGATCATTGTTGCTTTAAAGTCTAATTTATCAGAGATGAGAATTGCAACTCCTGCTTTTTTTTGCTCTCCATTTGCTTGATAAATCTTCCTCCATCCCTTTATTTTGAGCCTTTGTGTATCCTTGCATGTGAGATGGGTTTCCTGGATACAGCACACCGATGTGTTTTGGCTTTTTATCCAATTTGCCAGTCTGTGTGTTTTGATTGGGGCATTTAGTCCATTTACATTTAGGGTTAATATTGTTATGTGGGAATTTGATATTGCCATTTTGGTGCTAGCTGGGTGTTTTGCCCATTAGTTGATGCAGATTCTTCATTGTGTGGATTCTCTTTGCCATTTGGCATTTTTCTGGAGTGGCTGGTACTGGTTGTTCCTTTATATGTGTAGAGCCTCTTTCAGGAGCTCTTGTAAAGCTGGCCTGGAGGTGACAAAATCTCTGAGTACTTGCATGTTCCCAACGGATTTTATTTTTCCTTCCTTATGAAGCTTAGTTTGGCTGGATAGGAGATTCTGGGTTGAAAGTTCTTTTCTTTAAGGATGTTGAATATTGGTCTCCACTCTCTTTTGGCTTGTAGGATTTCTGCTGAGAGATCTCCTGTGACTCTGATGGGCTTCCCTTTGTGGGTAACCCGACTTTTCTCTCTGGCTGCCCTTAGTATTTTCTCCTTCATTCAAACCCTGGTGAATCTGACGATTATGTACCTTGGGTTGCTCTTCTTGACGAATATCTTTGTGGTGTTCTCTGTATTTCCTGGACTTGAATATTTGCCTGCCTTGCTAGGTTGGGAAAGTTTTCCTGGATAATATCCTGCAGAGTATTTTCCAGCTTGGATTCATTCTCTTCGTCACATTCAGGTACGCCTATCAAACGTAGATCAGGTCTTTTCACATAGTCCCACATTTCTTGGAGACTTTGTTCATTCCTTTTTACCCTTTTTTCTCCAGTCTTGCCCTCCCGTTTTATTTCATTGAGTTGATCTTCGACCTCTGATACGCTTTCCTTTCCTTGGTCAATTCGGCTGTTGATACTTGTGCATGCTTCGCGAAGTTCTCGTGTTGTGTTTTTCAGCTCCATCAGTTCACTTATATTCCTTTCTATTTTGTCCATTCTCATTAGCATTTCGTCAAATCTTTTTTCAAGGTTCTTAGTTTCTTTGCATTGAGTTAGAACATGTTCTTTTAGTTCACAGAAGTTTCTTACTACCCACCTTCTGAAGTCTGATTCTGTCATTTCATCACACTCCTTCTCCATCCAACCTTGTTCCCTTGCTGGTGAGGAGTTCTGATCCCTCGTAGGAGGAGAGGTGTTCTGGTTTCGGGTGTTTTCATCCTTTTTTCGCTGGTTTCTTCCCATCTGTAAGGATTTATCCACCTGTCGACTTTGTAATTGCTGGCTTTCAGATTGGGTCTCAAATCTTTCAGATTGACGTTCTGTTTGTTGATGATGAGGTTATTTCTGTTTCTTGGTTTTCCTTCAGGCAGGCTGGCCCCTCTGCTGTAGGTCTGCTGAAGTCCACTACAGGCCCTGCTTCCCTGGGGATCACCTGCAGCAGCTGCTGAACAGTAAGGGTTGTTACCAGTTTTCTTTTTCTGCTATCTTTGTCCCAGAAGGATACCTGCCAACTGTCAATCTGATCTCTCCTTTATCAGGTGGCTCATTGGATATACAGCGGTCAGGGAGCTGGTAGGGGAGATGGTCCCTTCTTTTTAGGAGCTCAAATGCTGAGCTGTGAGCTCCGTTGTTCATTCAGAGCTGCTGGGCACGTACATTTAGGTGTGCTGCAGCAGAGCTCATAAACGACATTTTTTTCCCAGGTGCTCTGTCTCAGGGATTTAGGGCTTTATGAGTTTCCGTTATGCTGCTGCCTTCTTTTTTTTTTCTTTTTTCCTTCAGAGCTGCCCTGCCCAGCAAGGAGGCAGCCTAGTCACTGTCTGCCTGTAGAGGCTTTGCTGAGCTGTTGTAGGCTCCGCCCAGCTCCCAAGTGAACTTCCCTGCAGTCCTGTTGATATGGGTGTAGTTAGAACTGCCTCGGCAATGGTTGCCCACCTCTATTAAGGCAGAGTCTCTCTGCAGTGGCGGGTTGCCTTGGCAGCAGTGGTCTGCCACAGTAATGGCAGGTTGCCTTGGCAACGGCGGGCTGCCTCAGCATTAGCTGACTACCTCTGTAGTGGCGGGCTGCCTCGGTAATTGTGGTTGTCCCTCCCCCACAGAGGTGGACCGTCCCGGGTTCAGCTGCACTTGCTTTGAAACTCTCAATCCAGAGAGTTTCTGATTGCTATTCTTTTGTCGGGGTGGGAGCAGCCGAGCCTGATCACCTGGCTCCCTGCCTGAGACTCTTTTTTTTTTTAACTTGGTGTTCCAGTCGCCTATTGAAGAGGCGCCAGGGGGTCTGTGTGTTTTCCTCTGCTGCAAGTCACTGCACTGGCTTAAACAGCGGCACTGAGATTTGTGGCGCTTTTTTAGCCCTGGGATCTACTATCCTGCTTCCCTGCTCAGTCCCCTTTTCAAACAGATGCATGGACGACTTCCCGTGGCTTCAATCGCCAGCCAAAAGGGCACACCAACCGGTGTATTTTGTACAGAGAACCGCTGCTCCGGGGCACCGACAAAGCGGCTACGTGGGGAAAGCAGCGACGTCGGCTGCCGGCGGCGCTGGCCAAAACAGCCGCTCTGGCGACACATGGAGCTCCTCCGCCTGGGAATTTCCTAGTCTGTGGGCAATAAAAATGTGGCGTCCACTCACCCTCTGCACTTTCAATGGGAGCTGCAATCCTGAGCTGTTCCCAAATGGCCACCTTGGATCAATCTCCAAAACTAATTCTTATATGCCTGTTTAAGGCTGGAAATACGTTTCTAGATTCTCGAAATAAAGTGGTTCTGAACTGCTGCATACACACATCAGTTTAATTCTGTGAGGTGAATGTACACCTTGACAACCATTCCACTAGATAGCTCCGTTTCTGTTTTAGAGCTAGATATTTCTCATTAAACGCTATACTCGCATTCACGCTGGAACATCCAAATGCAGATTTTGGAAGAAACATGTTTCTAACTCGCTGAATCTAAACAAAAGCGCAACTTCCTAAGGTGGACTAAAAAATAGCAGATCGGTTGCAGAGATACATTTCTCCTGTGTTTTAGATGCAGCCTTACCGCCAATTCTTACAGGCGCGTATATGGCTGGCAATATCTGTTTCTAGATTCTCCAAAGAAGGGGTTCTGAACTGCTCCAAACACACATCCATTTAACTCTGTAAGTTGAATTTACACATTAACAGACATTCTGCTAGATAGCTCCGTTTTTATTTTAGAGCCAGATATTTCTCATTACAGCCTACACTCCTATGCACTCTAGAATATCCAAACGCAGTTTTTCGAAGAAGCGTGTTTCTAACTCGCTGAATCTAAACATAGATGCAACTTCCTAAGGTGAACGAACACACAGCAGAGCAGTTTGAAAGATACGTTTCTCCTGTGTTTCAGACGCAGACTTACTACTAATTCTTATATGCCTGCATGTGGCTGGAAATATCTGTTTCTAGATCTTCCAAAGAATGTGTTTCTGAACTGCTGAATACAAATAAGTTTAACTCTGCAAGTTGAATGTTCACCTTGACAACCATTCGGCTAGATAGCTCCGTTTTGGTTCTAGAGCCGGGTATTTTTCATTACAGCTAATAATCCCATTCACTCTGGAATATCCAAACATATCTTCTAGAAGAAACGTCTTTCTAACTCGGTGAAACAAAACATAGATGCAACTACCTGAGGGGAAGGAACACACAGCTGAGCTGTTTGAAAGGTACATTTCTCTTGTGTTTTAGACGCAGTCTTACTGCTAATTCTTATATGCCTGTATATGACTGGCAATATGTTTCTAGATTCTCCAAAGAAACTGTATCTGAACCGCTGCATGCACACATCAGTTTCACTCTGTAAGTTGAATGTACACCATGACAACCATTCTGCTAGATAGCTCGGTGTTTGTTTTAGAGCCAGATAATTCTCATTACAGCCTATACTCCCATTCACTCTGGAATGTCCAAAGGCAGTTTGAGAAGAAACGTGTCTCT
>NW_022437031.1:46684-82757 GCF_009761245.1 Sapajus apella
TTTCAAAAAACCAGCTCCTGGATTTATTGATTTTTTGAAGGGTTTTTTGTGTCTCTATCTCCTTCAGTTCTGCTCTGATCTTAGCTATTTCTTGTCTTCTGCTAGACTTTGAGTTTTTTTGATCTTGCTCCTCTAGCTCTTTCAGTTTTGACGATAGGGTGTCAATTTTTGATCTCTCCTTGCTTCTCATGTGGGCACTTATTGCTATATATTTTCCTCTAGAGACTGCTTTAAATGTGTCCCAGAGATTCTGGTATGTTGTGTCTTCATTCTCGTTGGTTTCGAAGAACATCTTTATTTCTGCCTTCATTTCATTGTTTATCCAGTCAACATTCAAGAGCAAGTTGTTCAGTTTCCATGAAGCTGTGCGGTTCTGAGTTAGTTTTTGAATTCTGAGTTCTAACTTGATTGCACTGTGGTCTGAGAGACTGTTTGTTACGATTTCCGTTCTTTTGCATTTGCTGAGGAGTGATTTACTCCCAATTATGTGGTCAATTTTAGAGTAGGTGTGATGTGGTGCTGAGAAGAATGTATATTCTGTGGCTTTGGGGTGGAGAGTTCTGTAAATGTCTATTAGGTTTGCTTGGTCCAGGTCTGAGTTCAAGTCCTGGATATCCTTGTTAATTTTCTGTCTGGTTGATCTGTCTAATGTTGACAATGGGGTGTTAAAGTCTCCCACTATTATTGTGTGGGAGTCTAAGCCCCTTTGTAAGTCCTTAAGAACTTGCCTTATGTATCTGGGTGCTCCTGTATTGGTTGCATATATATTTAGGATCGTTAGCTCTTCTTGTTGCATTGATCCTTTTACCATTATGTAATGTCCCTCTTTGTCTCTTATGATCTTTGTTGCTTTAAAGTCTAATTTATCAGAGATGAGAATTGCAACTCCTGCTTTTTTTTGCTCTCCATTTGCTTGGTAAATCTTCCTCCATCCCTTTATTTTGAGCCTTTGTGTATCCTTGCATGTGAGATGGGTTTCCTGGATACAGCACACCGATGGGTTTTGTCTTTTTATCCAATTTGCCAGTCTGTGTCTTTTGATTGGGGCATTTAGTCCATTTACATTTAGGGTTAATATTGTTATGTGTGAATTTGATACTGCCATTTTGGTGCTAGCTGGCTGTTTTGCCCTTTAGTTGAGCTGGTACTTGTTGTTCCTTTATATGTGTAGAGCCTCTTTCAGGAGCTCTTGTAGAGCTGGCCTGGTGGTGACGAAATCTCTGAGTACTTGCATGTTCCCAAAGGATTTTATTTTTCCTTCACTTCTGAAGCTTAGTTTGGCTGGTTAGGAGATTCTGGGTTGAAAGTTCTTTTCTTTAAGGATGTTGAATATTGGCCCCCATTCTCTTCTGGCTTGTAGGGTTTCTGCTGAGAGATCTGCTGTGAGTCTGATGGGCTTCCCTTTATGGGTAACCCGACCTTTCTCTCTGGCTGCCCTTAGTATTTTCTCCTTCATTTCGACCCTGGTGTATCTGACGATTATGTGCCTTGGGGTTGCTCTTCTTGACGAATATCTTTGTGGTGTTCTCTGTATTTCCTGGACTTGAATGTTTGCCTGCCTTGCTAGGTTGGGGAAGTTTTCCTGGATAATATCCTGAAGAGTATTTTCCAGTTTGGATTCATTCTCTTCGTCGCATTCTGGTACGCCTAACAAACGTAGATTAGGTCTTTGCACATAGTTCCACATTTCTTGGAGACTTTGTTCATTCCTTTTTACCCTTTTCTCTACAGTCTTGCCTTCCCGTTTTATTTCATTGAGTTGATCTTCGACCTCTGATATCCTTTCTTCTGCTTGGTCAATTCTGCTGTTGATACTTGTGCATGTTTCATGAAGTTCAGCTCCATCAATTCACTTATATTTCTTTCTTTTTTGTCCGTTCCGTTAGCATTTCATCAAATCTTTTTTCAACGTCCTTAGTTTCTTTGCATTTGGTTAGAACATGTTCTTTAAGTTCACAGAAGTTCCTTGCTACCCACCTTCTGAAGTCTGATTCTGTCATTTCATCACACTCGTTCTCCCTCCAACCTTGTTCCCTTGCTGGTGAGGAGTTGTGATCCCTCGTGGGAGGAGAGGTGTTCTGGTTTCTGGTGTTATCATCCTTTATGCGCTGGTTTCTTCCCATCTGTAAGGATTTATCCGCCTGTCGACTTTGTAGTTGCTGGCCTTTAGATTGGGTCTCAAATCTTTCAGATTGACGTTCTGTTTGTTGATGATGAGATTATTTCTGTTTCTTTGTTTTCCTTCTGACAGTCTGGCCCCTCTGCTGTAGGTCTGCTGAGGTTCACTCCAGGCCTTGCTTGCCTGGGGTTCACCTTCAGCAGCTGCTGAACAGTAAGGGTTGTTACCAGTTTTCTTCTTCTGCTATCTTTGTCGCAGAAGGATACCCGCCTAGTGTCAATCTGAGCTCTCTTCTATGAGGTGTCTCTTTGGATATATAGGGGTCATGGAGCTGCTTGAGGAGATGGTCTCTTCTTTATAGGAGGTGAAGTGGTGAGCTGTGAGCTCTGTTGTTGTTCATTCACAGCTGCTTGGCAGGTACGTTTAGGTCTGCTGCAGCAGAACTCATAAAGTGCTTTCTGTTCCCAGGTGCTCTGTCCCAGGGATTTAGGGCTTTATTTATGAGTTTCCGTTATGCTGCTGCCTTCTTTTTTTTTAATCCTTCAGACCTGCCCTGCCCAGCAAGGAGGCAGCCTAGTCACTGACAGCCTATAGAGTCTTTGCTGAGCTGCTGTGACCTCCGCCCCTCTGCCTAGTGAACTTCCCTGCAGTCCTGTTTATATGGGTGTAGTTAGAACTGCTTTGGTGATGGTGGCCTGCCTCTGTTGTGGCGGAGTCTCTCTGCTGTGGTTGGTTGCCTTCTCAACGGTGGGCTGCCTCAGCAATGGCGGGTTGCCTTGTCAACGGCGGGCTGCCTCAGCATTGGCTGACTACCTCTGTCCTTGCAGGCTGCCTCGGTGATGGCTAACGCCCCTCCCCCACAGAGCTGGACCATCCCTGGTTCAGCTGCGCTTGCTGTGAAAGTCTCAATCCAGAGTTTTTGGTTGCTGTTCTTTTAGGGGGTTGGACCAGCCGAGCCTGATCGCCTAGCTCCCTACTTCAGAGTCTTTTTTAAGTTGGTGTTCCAGTCGCCTGTTGAAGAGTCGCGGGGGTCTGTTTGTTTTCCCCTGCGGCCACTCACTGCGCTGGCTTAAACAGTGGCACCGAGTTTTGAGGCACTTTTTTTTTTCTTTGCTCAGGAATCTACTGTCCTGCTTCTCCACTCAGTTCCCTATTTAAACAGATGAATGGCCGACTTTCCGTGGCTCCAATCGCCAGCCAAAAGGGCACCTGGACCGTATTATTTTGTATGGAGAACCACTGCTCCGGGGCGCCAACAAAGCAGCCACACAGGGCAAAGCAGCGGCGCCGGCTGGCACAGCTGCGCTGGCCGAAACAGCCATGCTGGCGACCGTGGAGCTCCCTTGCCTGGGAATTTCCTAGTCTGTGGGCAATAAAAATGCGGCATCTACTCAACCTCTGCGCTTTCACTGGGAGCTGCAATCCTGAGCTGTCCCTAAACGGCCATCTTGGATCTTCCTTTAGCCTACACGCAGTCTTACTAATAATTCTTATATGCCCGTAAATGGCTGGAAATATCTGTTTCTAGATTCTCCAAAGACAGGATTTGTGAACTGCTGCAAACACACATCAGTTTAACTCTGTAACTTGATTGTATAGTTTGACAACCATTTTGCTAGATAGCTCCATTTTTTTTTAGAGCAACATATTTCTCATTATGGCGTAACCTCCCATTTACTCAAAAATATCCAAACGCAGCTTTTAGAACAAACGTGTTTCTAACACGCTGAATCTAAACGTAGATGCAACTCCATAAGGTGAACGAACAGAAAGCAGAGCAGTTAGAAATATACGCTTCTCCTGTGTTTAAAAGGCAGTCTTACTGCTAATTCTTATATGTCTGTAATATGGCTGGAAATATCTGTTTCTAGGATCCCCAAAGAAAGGGTTCCTGAACTGCTGCACACACAGATCAGTTGAACTCTGTAAGTTGATTATACACCTTGAAAACCGTTCTGCTAGATTGCTCCGTTTTTGTTTTAGAGCAGGATATTTCTCATTACGGCCTATATTCCCATTCACTCTGGAAAATCCAAACGCAACTTTTAGAAGAAACGTGTTTCTAACTCGCTGAATCTGAACATAGATGCAACTTCCTAAGGTGAACAAGCACAAATCAGTGCAATTTGAAATATACGTATATTCTGTGTTTTAAACGCAGTCTTACTGCTAATCCTTATATTCCCGTATATGGCTGGAAATATCTGATTCTAGATTCTGCAAAGGAAGCATTTCTGAACTGCTGCACACACACATCAGTTTAACTCTGTAAGTGGATTGTACAGCTTGACAAGGATTCTCCTAGATAGCTCCGTTTTTCTTTTACAGCAAGATATTTCTCACTACAGCCTATCCACCCATTCACTCTGGAATATCCAAACGCAGCTTTTAGAAGAAACGTGTTTCTAATGCACTGAATCTATACATAGACGCAGCTTTCTAAGGTGAAAGAACACAAAGCACAACAGTTTGAAATACACGTTTCTCCTGAGTTTAAAACGCAGTCTTACTGCTAATTCTAATATGCCTGTATATGGCTAGAAATATTTGTTTCTAGATTCTCAAAGGACAGTATTTGTTAACTGCTGCGAACACACGTCAGTTTAACTCTGTAAGTTGATTGTACAGCTTGACAACCATTTTGATAGATAGCTCCGTTTTTGTTTTAGAGCAAGATGTTTCTCATTACTGCCTATCCTCATATTCACTCTGGAATATCCAAACGCAGCTTTTAGAAGAAACGTGTTTCTAACCCGCTGAATCCAAACATAGAAGCAACTTCCTAAGGTGAACAAACACAAAGCAGAGCAGTATGAGATATACGTTTCTCCTGTCTTTTAAACGCAGTCTTACTGCTAATTCTTTTATGCCTGTATATGGCTGGAAATATCTGTTTCTAGGTTCTCCAAAGAAAGGGTTTCTGAACTGCTGCAGTCACACATGAGTTTACCTCTGTAAGTTGATTGGACAGTTTGACAACCATTCTGCTAGATAGCTCCATTTTTGTTTTAGAAAAATACATTTCTCACTATCGCCTATCCTCCCATTCACTCTGGAATATGCAAACGCAGCTTTTGGAAGAAACGTGTTTCTAACTCGTTGAATCTAAACATAGATGCAACTTCCTAAGGTGAATGAACACAAAGCCGAGCAGTTTGGAATACACGTTTCTCCTGTGTTGTAAACGCAGTCTTACTGCTAGTTCTGATATGCCTGTATATGCCTGAAAATATTTGTTTCTAGATTCTCCAAAGAAGTGATTTCAGAACTGCTGCACACATACATCAGTTTAACTCTGTAAGTCGATTTTACAGCTTGACAACCACTCTGCTAGTTTGCTCCTTTTTTGTTTCAAAACAAGATATTTCTCATTACAGCTTATCCAGCCATTCACTCTGGTATATTCAAACGCAGCTTTTAGAAGAAACGTGTTTCCACCTGGCTGAATCTAAACATAGATGGAACTTCCTAAAGTGAACGAACACAAAGCAGAGCAGTTTGAACTAGACGATTCTCCTGTGTCTTAAACGCAGTCTTACTGATAATTCTTATATGCCCTTATATGGTGGAAATATCTCTTTCTAGATTCTCCAAAGAAAGGATTTCTGAACTGGTGCACACACATCAGTTTAACTCTGTAAGTTGATTTTACAGCTTCACAACGATTCTGCTAGATAGCTCCGTTTTTGTTTTAGAGCAAGATATTTCTCATTACAGCCTATTCTCCCATTCACTCTGGAATATCCAAACGCAGCTTTTCGAAGAAACGTGTTTCTAACACGCAGAATCTAAACATAGATGCAACTTCCTATTGTTAAGGAAAGCAAACCAGAGCAGTTTGAAATATACGTTTCCCTTGTGTTTTAAATGCAATCGTACTGCTAATTCTTATATGCCTTTATATGACTCAAACTACCTGTTTCTCGATTCTCAAAGGAAAGGTTTCCTGAACTGCTGCAAAAACACATCAGTTTAACTCTGTAAGTTGATTGTGCATCTTGACAACCATTCTGCTAGATAGCTCCGTTTTTGTTTTACAGCAGTATATTTCTCATTACAGACTATCCTCCCATTAACTCTGGAATATCCAAACGCAGATTTTAGAAGAAACGTGTTTCTAACTCGGTGAATCTAAACATAGATTCAACTTCCTAAGGTGAAGGACAGCAAACCAGAGCAGTTGGAAATATACGTTTCTCTTGTGTTTTATACGCAGTCTTACTGCTAAATCTTATATGCCTCTATATGCCAGAAAATATCTGTTTCTAGATTCTCAAAAGAAAGGATTTCTGAACTGCTGCAAACACACATCAGTTTAACTCTGTAAGTTGATTGTGCAGCTTGACAACCATTCTGCTAGATAGCTCCGTATTTGTTTTAGAGCAAGATATTTCTTATTACAGCTTATCCTCCCATTCACTCTGGAATATCCAAACGTAGCTTTTAGAAGAAACGTGTTTCTAACACGCTGAATCTAAACATAGATCAATCTTTTATGGTGAACGAACACAAAGCAGAGCAGGTTGAAATAAACGTTTCTCCTGTGTTTTACATGCAGTCTTACTGCTAATTCTTACATGCCTGTATATCCCGGGAAATATCTGTTTCTAGATTTCAGAAAGAAATGATTTCTGAACTGTTAAAAACACACATCAGTTTACCTCTCTAAGTTGATTGTGCAGCTTGAGAACCATTCTGCTAGATAGCTCCGTTTTTGTTTTATAGCAAGATAATTCTAATTCGACCTATCCTCCCATTCACTCTGGGATATCGAAACGCAGCTTTTAGAAGAAACGTGTTTCTAACTTGTGGAATCTAAACATAGATGCAACTACCTACGTTGAACAAACACAAAGCAGGGCAGTTTGAAATATACGTTTCTCCTGTGGTTAAAACACAGTTTCACTGCTAATTCTTATATGCCTCTAATATGGCTGGAAATATCTGTTTCTAGGATCTCCAAAGAAAGAGTTCCTGAACTGCTGCACACACATATGTTGAACTCTGTAAGTTGATTGTACAGCTTGACAACCATTCTGCTAGTTTTCTCCATTTTTGCTTTAAAACAAGATATTTCTCATTACAACTTATTCACCCATTCACTCTGGTATATTCAAACGCAGCTTTTAGAAGAAACGTCTTTCTGCTTCCCTGAATCTAAACATAGATGTAACTTCCTAAAGTGAATGAACTCAAAGCATTGCAGTTTTTAATATACGCTTCTGATGTGTCTTAAACACAGTCTTACTGGTAATTCTTATATGCCCGTATATGGCTGGAAATATCTGTTTCTAGATTCTCCAAAGAAAGGGTGTCTGAACAGCTACATTCACACATCAGTTTAACTCTGTAAGTTGATTGTACAGCTTGACAACCATTCTGCTAGATAACTCTGTTTTTGTTTTAAAGCAAGATATTTCTCATTACGGCCTATCCTCCACTTGACTCTGGAATATCCAAACGCAGCATTTAGAAGAAACGTGTTTCTAACGCGCTGAATCTAATCATAGATGCAACTTCCTAAGGTGAACGAACCCAAAGAAGAGCAGTCTGAAATATGCGTTTCTCCTGTGTTTTAAACCCAGTCTTACGGCTAATTCATATATGCCTGTATATGGCTAGAAATATTTGTTTCTAGATTCTCCAAAGACAGGATTTGTGAACTGCTGCAAACACATATCAGTTTACCTCTGTAAGTTGATTGTACAGATTGACAACCATTCTGCTAGATAGCTCCGTTTTTGTTTTAGAACAAGATTTTCTCATTACAGCCTATCCTCCCATTCACTCTGGAATCCCCAAAGGCAGCTTTTAGCAGAAACGTGTTTCTAACTTGCTGAATCTAAACATAGATACAACTTACTAAGTTGAACGAACACAAAGCAGAGCAATTTGAAATATACGTTTCTCTTGTGTTTTAAACACAGTCTTACTGATAATAGTTACATGTCCGTATTTGGCTGGAAATATCAGTTTCTATATTCTCCAAAGAAAGGATTTCTGAACTGCTGCAAACACACATCAGTGTAACTCTGTAAGTTGATTGTGCAGCTTGACAACCATTCTGCTACATAGCTCCGTTTTTGCTTTAGAGACAGATATTTCTCATTACACCCTATACTCCCATTCAGGAATATCCAAACGCAGCTTTTAGAAGAAACGTGTTTCTAACTCGCTGAATGTGAACATAGATGCAACTTCCTATGGTAAACAAAAACACAGCAGAGCAGTTGGAAATATATGTTTGTCCTGTGGATTAGACGTGATCCTACCGCTAATGCTTATGGGTCTCTATATGCCTGGAAATGTCTGTTTCTAGATTCGCCAAAGAAAGGTTTTCTTAATTGCTACATTCACACATCTCTTTACCTCTGTAAGTTGAATATGCACCTTGACAATCATTCTGCTAGATAGCTCCGTTTTTGTTTTAGAGCCAGATATTTCTCATTACACCCTATATTCCCATTCATTTGGAATATCCAAACGCAGCTTTTAGAAGAAACGTGCGGCTAACTTGCTGAATGTAAACATAGATGCAACTTCCTAAGGTGAACGTACACGCAGCAGAGCAGTTTCAAGGATACGTTTCTTCCGTGGTTTAGACGCGATGTTAGCACTAATTCTTATGTGCCTGTGTATGGCTGGAAATATTTGTTTCTAGGTTCTCCAAAGAAAATATTACTGAGCTGCTACATTTACACATCTGTTTAACTCGGTAAGTTGAATATACACCTTAACAATCATGCTGCTTTTCAGCCCCCCCTTTTTTAGAGCCAGATATATCTCATTACACCCTACACTTCCATACACCCAGTAATATCCAAACTCAGCTTTTAGAAGAAACATGTTTCTACGTCGCTGAATCTAAACATACATGCAACTTCCTAAGGTGAACGAAATACAGCGGAGCAGTATGAAAGAGACATTTCTTCTGGGGATTAGATGCGATATTACCGCTAATTCTTATGTGCCTGCATGTGGCTGGAAATATCTCTTTCAAGATTCTATAAAGAAAGGGTTTCTTAACTGCAAAATTCACACATCTGTTTAACTCTGTAAGCTGAACACAATATTGACAATCATTCTGCTAGATAGCTCCGTTTTTGTTTTAGAGCCAGATATTTCTCACTAAACCCAATACTGCCATTCACTCAGGAATATTCTCCTGTGGTTTAGACGCGATCTTACCGCTAATTCTTATGTGCCTCTATGTGGCTGGAAATATCTCTTTCTAGATTCTCCAAAGAAAATGTTTATGTACTGCTACATTCACACATCTCTTTAACTCTTTAAGTTGAATACACACATTGACAATCTTTCTATTAGGTATCTCCGTTTTTGTTTTAGAGCCAGATATTTCTGATCACACCGTATATTCCCATTCACTCAGGAATATCCAAACATAGCTACTAGAAGAAACGTGTTTCCAGCTAGTTGTATCTAAATATAGATGGAACTTCCTAAGGTGAACGAACACACAGCAGAGCAGTTTGAAAGATACGTTTCCCCTGTGGTTAGACGGAATCTTACCACTAATTCTTATGTGCCTGTATATGGCTGGAAATGTTTTTCTAGATTCTCCAAAGAAAGGTTTCTGAACTGCTACATTCACACATCTCTTTAACTCTGTAAGTTAAATAAACCCCTTGACTATCATTCTGCTAGTTAGCTCCGTTTTTGTTTTAGAGCCGCATATTTCTCTTTATGCCCTTTACTCCCATTCAATCAGGAATACCAAACACAGCTTTTAGGAGAAATGTGTTTCTCACTCACTGAATCTAAACATAGATGCACTTTCCTAAGCTGAACGAAAACGCAGCAGAGCAGTTTGAAAGAGACGTTTCTCCTGTGGTTTAGAGGCGATCTTGCTGCTAATTCTTATGTGCCTGTATATGGCTGGAAATATCTCTTTCTAGATTCTCCAAAGAAAGGGTTTCTGAACTTCTACATTCACACATCTGTTTAAATCTGTAAGCTGAATATACACCTTGACAATCCTTCTGCTAGATTGCTCCCTTTTTGTTTTAGAGCAGATATTTCTCATTACACCCTATACTCCCATTCACTCAGGAATATCCAAACGCAGCTTTTACAAGGAACGTGTCTCTAACTCACTGAATCCAAACATAGATGCAACTTCCTAAAGTGAACGAACACACAACAGAGCAGTTTGAAAGAGACGTTTCTCCTGTCGTTTAGACGCGATCTTACCGCTAATTCTTATGTGCCTGTATATGCCTGTAAATATCTCTTTCTAGATTCCAAAGAAAGGGTTTCTGAACTGCTACATTCACATATCTGTTTACCTCTGTAAGTTGAATATACACCTTGACAATCATCCTGCTAGATAGGTTCATTTTTGTTTTGGAGCCAGATATTTCTCATTACACCTTATACTCCCATTCACTCAGGTATATCCAAACGCAGCTTTTAGAAGAAACGTGTTTCTAACTCGCTGAATCTAAACATAGATGCAACTCCCTAAGGTGAACGAACACAAAGCAGAGCAGTTTGAAAGAGACGTTTCTCCTGTGTTTTAAACGGAGTCTTACTTCTAGTCCATATATGCGTGTATATGGCTGGAAATATCTCTTTCCAGATTCTACAAAGAAAGGGTCTCTGAACTGCTACCTTCACACATCTATTTAACTCTGTAAGTTGAATAAACACTTTGACAATCATTCTGCTAGATAGCTCCGTTTTTGTGTTAGAGCAGATATTTCTCATTACACCCTATGCTACCATTCGCTCAAGAATATCCAAACGCAGCTTTTAGACGAAAGCTATTTCTAACTCGTTTAATCTTAACATAGATGCAACTTATTAAGGTGAACGAACACAAAGCAGAGCAGATTGAAATAGACGTTTCTCCTGTGTTTTAAACGCAGTCTTACTTCTAGTCCTTATATGCCTGTATATGGCTGGAAACATCTCTTTCCAGATTCTCCAAAGAAAGGGGTCTCTGAACTGCTACATTCACACATCTATTTAACTCTGCGAGTTGAATATACAGCTTGAGAATCATTCTGCTAGATATCTCCGTTTTTGTTTTAGATACAGATATTCCTCATTACCCCCTATACTCCCATTCACTCAGGAATATCCAAAAGCAGCTTTTTGAAGAAACGTGTTTCTAACTCGCTGAATCTAATATAGATGCAGCTTCCTAAGGTGAACGAACACACAGCACAGCAGTTTGAACGACACGTTTCTCCTGTGGTTTACACGCGATCATAACGCTAAATCTGATGTGCCTGTATATGGCTGGAAATATCTCTTTCCAGATGCTCCAAAGAAAGGGTTTCTGAACTTCTACATTCACACATCTGTTTAACACTGTGCGTTTAATATAAACCTTGACAATCATTCTGCTAGATAGCTACGTTTTTGTTTTTGAGCAGATATTTCTCATTACACCCTATACCCCCATTCACTCAGGAATATCCAAACGCAGCTTTTAGAAGAAACGTGTTTCTAACTCTCTGAATCTAAACATAGATGCAACTTCGTAAGATGAACGAACAAACAGCAGAGCAGTTTGAAAGACACGTTTCTCCTGTGGTTTAGATGTGATCTTACCACTAATTCTCATGTGCCTGTATATAGCTGAAAATATCAATTTCTAGATTCTGCAAAGAAAGTGTTTCTGAACTGCTACATTCACACATCTGTTTAATTCTGTTTGGTAAATATACACCTTGAAAAGCATTCTACTAGATAGCTCCATTTTTGTTTTAGAGCCAGGTATATCTCATTACACCCTATATTCCCATTAACTCTGGAATATCCAAACGCAGCTTTTAGAAGAAACTTGTTTCTAACTCGCTGAATCTAAACATAGATGCAACTTCCTAAGTTGAACGAACACACAGCAGAGCAGTTTGAAAGACACGTTTCTCCTGTGATTTAGACACGATCTTAACGCTAATTATTATATGACTGTATATGGCTGGAAATACCTCTTTCTAATTTCTCCAAAGGCAGGGTTTCTGAACTGCTACATTCACACATCTGTTTAACTCTGTAACGTGAATACACACCTTGACAATCATTCTGATAGATTGCTCCTTTTTTGTTTCAGAGCCAGATATTTCTCATTACACTTTATACTCCCATTCTCTCAGGAATATCCAAACACAGATATTAGAAGAAACGTGTTTCTAACTCGCTGAATCTAAATACAGATGTAACTTCCTAAGGTGAACGAACTCACAGCAGAGCAGTTTGAAAAAGACGTTTTGGCTGTGCTTTAGAAGCGATCTTACTGCTAATTCTTAGGTGCCTTTATATGGCTGGAAATATCTCTTTTTAAATTCTCCAAAGAAAGGGTTTCTGAACTGCTACATTCACACATCTGTTCAACTCTGTAAGGTGAATACACCCCTTGACAGTCATTCTGCTATATAGCTCCTTTTTTGATTTAGAGCCAGATATTTCTCATTACACCCCATACTCCCATTCAATCAGGAATATCCAAACGCAGTTGTTAGAAGAAACATGTTCGTAACTCGCTAAATGTAAACATAGATGCAACTTCCTAAGGTGAACGAACACAAAGCAGAGCAGTTTGAAATATACGTTTCTCCTGTGTTTTAAATGCAGTCTTACTGCTAATTCTTATATGCCCATATATAGCTGGAAATATCTGTTTCTAGATTCTGCAAGGAACGGGTTTCTGAACTGCTGCACTCACACATCAGTTTAATTCTGTAACTTCATTGTACACCTTAACAACCATTCTGCTAGATAGCTCCGTTTTTATTTTATGTCAAGATATTTCTTACTACAGACTATCCTCCCATTCACTCTGGAATATGGAAACGCAGCTATTACAAGAAATGGGTTTCTAACTCGCTGAATCTAAACATAGATGCACTTCCTAAGATGAACGAACACAAAGCAAAGCAGTTTGAAATATACGTTTCTCCTGTGGTTTAAATGCAGTCTTACTGATAATTCTTATATGCCTGTAATATGGCTGGAAATATCTGTTTCTAGGATCACCAAAGAAAGAGTTCCTGAACTGCCGCACAAACACATGAGTTGAACTCTTTAAGTTGATTGTGCAGCTTGACAACCATTCTGCTAGATAGCTCCGTTTTTGTTTTAGAACAAGATATTTCTCATTACAGCCTAACGTCCCATTTGCTCTGGAATATCCCAACGCAATGTTTAGAAGAAACGTGTTTCTAACGCGCTGAATCTGAACAAAGATGCAACTTCATGAGGTGAGCGAACACAAAGCAGCGAAGTTTGAAATAAAGGTTTCTCCTCTGCTTTAAACGCAGTCTTACTGCTAATTCTTATATTCCCGGATATGGCTGGAAATATCTGTTTCTAGATTCTGCAAAGAAAGGATTTCTGAACTGCTGCACACACACATCAGTTTATCTCTGTAAGTGGATTGTAATGCTTGACAACCATTCTGCTAGATAACTCCGTTTTTTTTTAGAGCAAGATATTTCTCATTACAGCCTATACTCCCATTTACTCTTGGTTATCCAAACACAGCATTTAGAAGAAACGTGTTTCTAACGCGCTGAATCTACACATAGGTGCAACTCTCTAAGGTGAAAGAACACAAAGCACAACAGTTTGAAATACACGTTTCTCCTATGTTTTAAATGCAGTCTTACTGCTAATTCTAATATGCCAGTACATGGCTAGTAATATTTGTTTCCAGATTATTCAAAGACAGGATTTGTGAATTGCTGGCACTCACACATCAGTTTAACTCTGTAAGTTGATTGTACAGCTTGACAACCATTCTGCTAGATCGCTCCGTTTTTGTTTTAGAGCAAGATATTTCTCATTACGGCCTATCCTCCCATTCGCTCTGGAATATCCAAACGCAGCTTTTAGAAGAAACGTGCTTCTAACTCTCTGAATCTAAACATAGATCCAACTTCCTAAAATGAATGAACACAAAGCAGAGCAGCTTGAAATAGACGTTTCACCTGTGGTTTACACGCGATCTTACCGCTAATTCATATGTGCCTTTATATGGCTGGAAACATCTCTGTCTATATTCTCCAGAGAAAGGGTTTCTGAACTGCTACATTCACACATTGGTTTAACTCTATAAGTTGAATATACACCTTGGCAATCATTCTGCTAGATAGCTACGATTTTGTTTTAGAGCCAGATATTTCTCATTACACCCTATACTCCCATTCACTCAGGAATATCCAAACGCAACTTTTAGAAGAAATGTGTTTCTAACTCGCTGAATCTAAACACAGATGCAACTTCTTAAGGTGAATGAACACACAGCAGAGAAGTTTGAAGGAGACATTTATCCTGTGGTTTAGACGCGAACTTACCGCTAATTATTATGGGCCTGTATATGGCTGGAAATATCTCTTCCTAGATTCTCCATAGAAACGGTTTCTGAACTGCTACATTCACACATCAGTTTAACTCTGTAGGTTGAATATACACCTTGACAATCATTCTGCCAGATCGTTCAGTTTTTGTTTTAGAGCCAGATATTTCTCATTACACCATATACTCCCATTCACTCAGGAGTATCCAAACGCAGCTTTTAGAAGAATCGTGTTTCTAACTCGCTGAATCTAAACATAGGTGCAACTTCCTAAGTTGGACGAATACACGGCAGAGCAGTTTGAAACAGACGTTTCTGCTGTGCTTTAGATGTGATCTTACCGCTAATTCTTATGTGCCTGTATATGGCTTGAAATATCTCTTTCTACATTCTCCAAAGAACGGGTTTCTGAACTTCTACATTCACACATCTGTTTCACTCTGTAAGTTGAATATACATCTTGACAATCATTCTGCTAGATATCTCCGTTTTTGTTTTAGAGCCAGATATTTCTCATTACACCCTATACTCCCATTCACTCAGTAATATCCAAACGCAGCTTTTAGAAGAAACGTGTTTGTAACTTCCTGAATATAAACATAGATGCAACTTCCTAAGATGAACAAACACACAGTAGAGCAGTTTGAAAGAGACTTTGTAATGTGGTTTAGACGCGATGTTACCACTAATTCTTATGTGCCTGTATATGGCTGGAAATATCTCTTTCTAGATTCTCCAAAGAAAGGTTGTCTGAACTGCTGCATTGCATTCACACATCTGTTTAACTCTGTAAGTTGAATATACACCTTGACAAACATTCTGCAAGATAGTTCCGTTTTTGTTTTAGAGCTAGATATTTCTCATTACACCCTATACTCCCATTAACTCAGGAATTTCCAAACGCAGCTTTTATCAGAAACGTGTTTCTAACTCGCTGAATCTAAACATAGATACAACTTCCTAAGCTGAACGAACACACAGCAGAGCCATTTGAAAGAGACGTTTCTCCTGTGGTTTAGACGCGATCTTACCGCTAATTCTTATGTGCCTCTATATGGCTGGAAATATCTATTTCTAGATTCTCCAAAGAAAGGGATTCTGAACTGCTACATTCACACATCTGTTTACCTCTGTAAGTTGAATATACACCTTTTCAATCATTGTGGTAGAATGCTCTGTTTTTGTTTTAGGTCCAGATATTTCTCATTACACCCTATACTCCCTTTCACTCAGTAATATCCAAACGCAGCTTTTAGAAGAAACGTGTTTCTAACTCCCTGAATCTAAACATAGATGCAACTTCCTAAGGTGAATGAACACACAGCAGAGCAATTTGAAAGAGACGTTTCACCTGTGGTTTAGACGCGATCTTACTGCTAATTCTTATGTGCCTGTATATGGCTGGAAATATCTCTTTCTACATTCTCCAAAGAAAGGGTTTCTGAACTGCTACATTCACACATCTGTTCAGCTCTGTAAGGTGAATACACGCCTTGAGAGTCATTCTGCTATATAGCTCCTTTTTTGATTTAGAGCCAATTATTTCTCATTACACCCCATACTTCCATTCAGTCAGGAATATCCAAACGCAGCTCTTAGAAGAAACATGTTTGTAACTCGCTAAATCTAAACATAGATGCAACTTCCTAAGGTGAACAAACACAAAGCAGAGCAGTTTGAAATATTCGTTTCTCCTGTGTTTTACATGCAGTCTTACTGCTAATTCTTATATGCCCATATATGGCTGGAAATATCTGTTTCTAGATTCTGCAAAGAAAGGGTTTCTGAACTGCTGCACTCACACATCACTTTAACTCTGTAACTTCATTGAACACCTTGACAACCATTCTGCTAGATAGCTCCGTTTTTGTTTTATAGCAAGATATTTCTCACTACAACCTATCCTCCCATTCACTCTGGAATATGGAAACGCAGCTATTACAAGAAACGAGTTTCTAACTCGCTGAATCTAAACATAGATGCAACTCCCTAAGGTGAACGAACACAAAGCAAAGCAGTTTGAAATATACGTTTCTCCTGTGGTTTAAATGCAGTCTTACTGATAATTCCTATATGCCTGTAATATGGCTGGAAATATCTGTTTCTAGGATCGCCAAAGAAAGAGTTCCTGAACTGCTGCACAAACACATGAGTGGAACTCTGTAAGTTGATTGTACAGCTTGACAATTATTCTGCTAGATAGCTCCGTTTTTGTTTTAGAACAAGATATTTCTCATTGCAGCCTAAAGTCCCATTTACTCTGGAATATGCCAAAGCAATGTTTAGAAGAAACGTTTTTCTAATGCGCTGAACCTGAACATAGATGCAACTTCATAAGGTAAATGAACACAAAGCATAGCAGTTTGAAATATACGTTTCTCCTCTGTTTTAAACGCAGTCTTACTGCTAATTCTTATATTCCTGTATATGGCTGGAATTATCTGTTTCTAGATTCTGCAATGAAAGGATTTCTTAACTGCTGCACACACACATCAGTTTACCTCTGTAAGTGGATTGTAATGCTTGACAAGCATTCTGCTAGATAACTCCGTTTTTCTTGTAGAGCAAGATATTTCCCATTACAGCCTATCCTCCTATTCAGTGAGAAATATTCAAACGCATCTTTTAGAAGAAACGTGTTTCTAACGCGCTGAATCTATACATAGATGCAACTCTCTAAGGTGAAAGAACACAAAGCACAACAGTTTGAAATACAGGTTTCTCTTCTGTTTTAAATGCAGTCTTACTGCTAATTCTAATATGCCAGTACATGGCTAGAAATATTTGTTTCTAGATTCTTCAAAGACAGGGTTTGTGAATTCCTGCACTCACACATCAGTTTACCTCTGTAAGTTGATTGTACAGCTTGACAACCATTCTGCTAGATAGCTCCGTTTTTGTTTTTGAGCAAGATATTTTTCATTACAGCCTATCCTCCCATTCACTCAGGAATATCCAAACGCAGCTTTTAGAAGATACGTGTTTCTAACTCGCTGAATCTAAACATAGATGCAACTTGCCAAGGTGACCGAACACACAGCAGAGCAATTTAAAAGAGACGTTTCTCCTGTGGTTTAGGCGCAATCTTACAGCTAATTCTTATGTGGGTGTATATGGCTGGAAATATATCTTTCTACATTGCCCAAAGAAAGGGTTTCTGAACTGCTAAATTCACATGTCTGTTTAACTCTGTAATTTAAATATACCCCTTGACAATCATTCTGCTAGATAGCTCCGTTTTTGTTTTAGAGCCAGATATTTCTCATTACACCCTATTCTCCCATTCACTCAGGAATATCCAAACGCAGTTTTTAGAAGAAACGTGTGTCTAACTCGCTGAATCTAAACATAAATGCAACTTCCTAAGGTGAAGGAACACACAGCAGAGCCGTTTGAAAGAGTCGTTTCTCCTGTGGTTTAGACGCGATCTTACTGGTAATTCTTATGTGCCTGTATATGGCTGGATATATCTCTTTCTAGTTTCTCAAAAGAAAGGGTTTCTGAAATGCTACATTAACACATCTGTTTAACTCTGTAAGGTGAATATACACCTTGACAATCATTTGCTAGATAGCTCCGTTTTTGTCTTAGAGCCAGATATTTCTCCTTGCACACTGTACTCCCATTCACTCAGGAGTATCCAAACGCAGCTTTTAGAAGAAATGTGTTTCTACCTCGCTGAATCTAAACATAGATGCAACTTCCTAAGGTGAACAAACACACAACAGAGCAATTTGAACGAGACATTTCTCCTGTGGTTTAGACGCGATCTTACCGCTAATTCTTATGTGCCTCTATATGACTGGAAATATCTCTTTCTACATTCTCCAAAGGAAGGTTTTCTGAACTGCTACATTCACACATCTGTTTAACTCTGTAAGTTGAATACACACCCTTACAATCATTCTGGTAGAGAGCTTCGTTTTTGTTTTAGAGCCAGATATTTCTCATTACACCCTATGCTCCCTTTCACTCAGGAATATCCAAACACAGCTTTTAGAAGAAACGTATTTCTAACTCGCTGAATCTAAATACAGATGTAACTTCCTAAGATGAACGATCTCACAGCAGAGCAGTTTTAAAGAGACCTTTCTCCTGTGTTTTACATGCAGTCTTACTGCTAATTCTTATATGCCCATATATGGCTGGAAATATCTGTTTCTAGATTCTGCAAAGAAAGGGTTTCTGAACTGCTGCACTCACACATCACTTTAACTTGTCACTTCTTTGTACACCTTGACAACCATTCTGCTAGATAGCTCCGTTTTTGTTTTGTAGCAAGATATTTCTCACTACAGCCTATCCTCCCATTCACTCTGGAATATGGAAACGCAGCTATTACAAGAAATGAGTTTCTAACTCGCTGAATCTAAACATAGATGCAACTTCCTAAGGTGAACGACCACAAAGCAAAGCAGTTTGAAATATACGTTTCTCCTGTGTTTTAAACGCAGTCTTACGAATAATTCTTATGTGCCTGTAATATGGCTGGAAATATCTGTTTCTAGATTCTGCAAAGAAAGGATTTCTGAACTGCTGCACACACACATCAGTTTAACTCTGTAAGTGGATTGTAATGCTTGACAGCCATTCTGCTAGATAACTCCGTTTTTCTTTTAGAGCAAGATATTTCTCTTTACAGCCTATCCTCCCTTTTACTCTGGGATATCCAAACGCAGGTTTTAGAAGAAACGTGTTTCTAACGCGCTGAATCTATACATAGATGCAATTCTCTAAGGTGAAAGAACACAAAGCACAACAGTTTAAAATATAGGTTTCTCCTCTGTTTTAAATGCAGTCTTACTGCTAATTCTAATATGCCAGTACATGGCTAGAAATATTTGTTTCTCGATTCTTCAAAGACAGGATTTGTGAATTCCTGCACTCACACATCAGTTTAACTCTGTAAGTTGATTGTACAGCTTGATAATCATTCTGCTAGATAACTCCTTTTTTGTTTTAGAGCAAGATATTTCTCTTTATGGCCTTTCCTACCATTCACTCTGGAATATACAAACCCATAACCATTCTGCTAAGTAGCTCCGTTTTTCTTTTAGAGCAAGATATTTCTCATTATAGCCTATCCTCCCATTCACTCTGGAATATCCAAATGCAGTTTCAGAGGAAACGTGTTTCTAATGCGCTGAATCTAAACATAGTTGCAACTTCCTAAGGTGAACGAACATAAAGCAGAGCAGTGCGAAATATTCGTTTCTCCTGTGTTTTACATGCAGTCTTACTGCTAATTCTTATATGCATGTATATGGCTGGAAATATCTGTTTCTAGATTCTCCAAAGAAAGCGTTTCTGAACCGCTGCACGCACACATCAGTTTAACTCTGAAAGGAGATTGCACGCCTTGACAACCATTCTGCTAAATAGCTCCGTTTTTGTTTTAGAGCCAGATATTTCTCATTACAGCCTGTACTCCCATTCACTCTGGATTATCCAAACGCAGCTTTTAGAAGAAATGTGTTTCTAACTCGCTGAATCTAACGATGGATACAACTGCCTAAGGTGAACGAAAAGAAAGCAGAGCAGTTTGAAATATTAGTTTCTCCTGTGTTTTACACGAAGTCTTACTGCTAATTCCTATATGCCTTTATATGCGTGGAAATATCTGTTTCTGGAATCTCCAGAGAAAGCGTTTCTGAACCGCTGCAAACACACATCAGTTTAACGCTCTAAGTTGATTGTACTCCTTGAGAACCATTCCGCTAGATAGCTCTGTTTTTGTTTTGGAGCCGGATATTTCTCATTACCGCCTATACTCCCATTCATTCTGGAATATCAAAACACTGCTTTTAGACTAAACATGTTTCTGACTCGCTGAATCTAACCACAGATGCAACTTCCTAAGCTAAACGAACACAAAGCAGAGCAGTGTGAAATATTCGTTTCTTCTTTGTTTTACACGCAGTTTTACTGGTAATTCTTACGTGCCTGCATATGGCTGGAAATATCTGTTTCTATATTCTCCAAATAAAGCGTTTCTGAACTGCTGCACACACACATCAGTTTAACTCTGAAAGTTGATTGTACGCCTTGTCAAACATTCTGCTAGATAGCTCCGTTTTTGTTTTAGAGACATATATTTTTCATTACAGTCTACACCCCCATTCACTCTGGAATATCCAAATGCAGCTTTTAGAAGAAACGTGTTTCTAAATCGCTGGATATAATCATGGATGCAACTTCCTAAGGTGAACGAACAAAAAAAGGGGAGCAGTGTGAAATGTTCGTTTCTCCTGTGTTTTACACGCGGTCCTACTACTAATTCTTATATGCCTGTATATGGCTGGAAATATCTGTTTCTAGATTCTCCAAATAAATGGTTTCTGAACTGCTGCACACACACATCAGTTTATCTCTGAAAGTTGATTGTATGCCTTGACAACCATTCTGCTAGATAGCTCCGATTTTCTTTTAGAGCCAGATATTGCTCATTACAGCCTATACTCCCATTCACTCTGGAATATCCAAACGCAGCTTTTAGAAGAAACGTGTTTCTAACTCGCTGAATCAAACCATGGATGTAACTTCCTAAGGTGAATTAACACAAAGCAGAGCAATGTGAAATATTCTTTTCTCCTGTGCTTTACACGCAGCCTTACTGCTAATTCTTATATGCCTGTATAAGGCTGGAAATATCTGTTTCTAGGTTCTCCAAAGAAAGCGTTTCTGAACTGCTGCACACACACATCAGTTTAACTCTGAAAGTTGATTGTACACCTTGACAAACATTGTGCTAGATAGCTCCGTTTTTGTTTAAGAGCCAGATATTTCTCATTAGAGCCTGTACTCCCATTCGCTCTGGAATACCCAAACACAGCTTTTAGAAGAAACGCGTTTCTAACTCGCTGAATCTAACTGTGGATGCAACTTCCTAAGGTGAAGCAACGCGAAGCAGAGCAGTTTGAAATATTAGTGTCCCATGTGTTTTACACGCAGTCTTACTGCTAATTCTTATATGCGTGTATATGGCTGGAAATATCTGTTTCTAGATTCTCAAAAGGAAGCGTTTCTGAACTGCTGCACACACACATCAGTTTAACTCTGAAAGTTGATTGTACACTTTGACAACCATTCTGCCTTGTAGCTCCGTTTTTGTTTTAGAGCCAGGTATTTCTCATTACAGCCTATACTCCCGTTCATTCAGGAATATCCAAACGTAGCTTTTAGAAAAAATGTGTTTCCAACTCGCTGAATCAACCATGGTTGCAACCTCCTAAGGTAAATGAACACAAAGCAGATCAATGTGAAATATTCGTTTCTCCTGTGCTTTACACGCAGTCATACTGCTAATTCTTATACGCATGTATACGGCTGGAAATATCTGTTTCTAGATTTTCCAAGAAAGCGTTTCTTAACTGATACACTCACATATCTGTTTATCTCTATAAGTTGAATATACACCTTGACAATCATTCTGCTAGATAGCTCCGTTTTTGATTTAGAGCGAGATATTTCTCATTACAGCCTATAATCCCATTTACTCAGGAATATCCAAACGCTGATTTTAGAAGAAACGTGTTTCTAACTCACTGAATCTAAACATAGATGCAACTTCCTAAGGTGAACAAAAACATAGCAGAGCAGTTTGAAAGAGACGTTTCTCCTGTGGTTTAGACGCGAACTTATCGCTAATTATTATGTGCCTATAGATGGATGGAAATATCTCTTTCTAGATTCCCCAAAGAAAGGTTTTCTGAACTGCTAAGTTCACACATCTGTTTAACTCTGTACTTTGAATATACACCTTGACAAACATTTCGCTAGATAGCTCCGTTTTTGTTTTACAACAAGATATTTCTCATTACATCCTATACTCCCATTCACTCAGGAATATCCAAACACAACTTTTACAGGAAACGTGTTTCTAACTCGCTGAATCTTAACATAGATGCAACTTCCTAAGGTGAACGAACACACAGCAGAGCAGTTTGAAAGAGAGGTTTCTCCTGTGGTTTAGACGCGATCTTATCACCAATTCTTATGTGCCTGTATATGGCTGGAAATATCTCTTTCTAGATTATCCAAAGAAAGGGTTTCTGAACTGCTACATTCACACATCTGTTGAATTCTGTAAGTTTAATACACACCTTGACAATCATTTGGCTATATAGCTCCGTTTTTCTTTTAGAGCCAGATATTTCTCATTACACAATATGCTCCCTTTCACTCGGGAATATCCAAAGGCAGCTTTTAGAACAAACGTGTTTCTAACTCACTGAATCTAAACATAGACGCAACTTCCTAAGGTGAACGAAAACACAGCAGAGCTGTTTGAAAGAGATGTTCTCCTGTGCTTTATGCGATCTTACCACTAATTATTATGTGCCTATAAATGGCTGGAAATATCTCTTTCTGGATTCCACAAAGAAAGGGTTTCTGAACTGCTACGTTCTCACATCTGTTTAACTCTTTAACTTGAATATACACCTGAACAATCATTCTGCTGGATAGCTCCGTTTTTGCTTTATCACCAGATATTTTCATTACACAATATGCTCCCATTCACTCGGGAATATACAAACTCAGCTTTTATAAGAAACGTGTTTCTAACTCGCTGAATCTAAACATAGATGCAACTTCCTAAGGTGAAGGAACACACAGCAGAGCAGTTTGATACCGACGTTTCTCCTGTGGTTTAGATGCTATCTTACCGCTAATTCTTTTGTGCCTGAATATGGCTGGAAATATCTGTTTCTGGATTCTCCAAAGAAACGGTTTCTGGACTGCTACATTCACACATCTGTTTAGCTGTGTTAGTCGAATATACCCCTGAACAATCATTCTGCTAGATAACTCCGTTTTTGTTTTAGAGCCAAATATTTCTCATTGCACTCTATGCTCCCATTCACTCAGGAATATCCAAACGCAGCTTTTAGAAGAAACGTGTTTCTAACTCGCTGAATGTGAACATAGATGCAACTTCCTAAGGTGAACGAACACACAGCAGAGCAGTTTGAAAGACATGTTTGTCCTGTGGATTAGACGTGAT
Organism: Sapajus apella; assembly: GCF_009761245.1. Taxonomy (NCBI): domain Eukaryota; kingdom Metazoa; phylum Chordata; class Mammalia; order Primates; family Cebidae; genus Sapajus; species Sapajus apella. Next base: position 70,133 of record NW_022437031.1, read on the forward strand.
CCTACCGATAACAGTAAGGGGCCTCTATATGTCTGGAAATATTTGTTCCTAGATTCGCCAAAGAAAGGTTTTCTTAACTGCTACATTCACACATCCCTTTACCTCTGTAAGTTGAATATACACCTTGACAATCATTCTGCTAGATAGCTCCGTTTATGTTTTAGAGCCAGATATTTCTCATTACACCCTATATTACCATTCACACAGGAATATCCAAACGCAGCTTTTAAAAGAAACGTGTGGCTAACTTGCTGAATGTAAACATAGATGCAACTTCCTAAGGTGAACGAACACAAAGCAGAGAAGTTTCAAGGATGCGTTTCTTCCGTGATTTAGACGCGATTTTACCACTAATTCTTATTTGACTGTGTATGGCTGGAAATGTTTGTTTCTAGATTCCCCAAAGAAAATATGACTGAACTGCTACATTTACACATCTGTTTACCTCGGTACGTTGAATATACACCTTAACAATCATTCTACTAGATAGCTCCATTTTTGTTTTAGAGCCAGATATTTCTCATAACACCCTATAATCCCATTGACTGAGGAAGATACAAACGCAGCTTTTAGAAGAAACGTGCTTCTAATTCACTGAATGTAAACCTAGATGCAACTTCCTAAGGTGAAGGAAGACACAGCAGAGCAGTTTCAAGGTTTCGTTTCTCCTGTGGTTTATACGCGACTTTCCTGCTAATTCCTATGTGCCTGAATATGGCTGGAAATATCTGTTTCTAGATTCCGCCAAGAAAAGTTTTCGGAACTGCTACATTCACTCATCTCTTTAACTCAGAAAGTTGAATATACACCTTTGAGAGCATTCTGCTAGATAGCTCCGTTTTTGTTTTAGAGCCAGATATTTCTCATAACACTGTATACTCCCATTCACTCAGGAATATCCAATGCAGCTATTAGAAGAAACGTGTTTCTAACTCGCTGAATCTAAACATAGATAGAACTTCCTATGGTGAACGAACACACAGCAGAGCAGTTTGAAAGAGACGTTTCTCCTGTGGTTTAGATGCGATCTTACCACTAATTCTTACGTACCTGTATATGGATGGAAATATATGTTTCTACATTATCCAAAGAAAGGGCTTCTAAAGTGCTACATTCACACATCTGTTTTACTCTGCAAGTTGAATATACACCTTGACAAGCATTCTGCTACATAGCTCCGTTTTTCTTTTAGAGCCAGATATTTCTCATTACACCCTATATTACCATTCACTCAGGAATATCCAAAAGCAGGTTTTAGAAGAAACGTGTTTCTAACTCGCTGAATCTAAACATAGATGCAGCTTCCTAAGTGGAATGAACACACAGCAAAGCGATATGAAAGAGACGTTTCTCCTGTGGTTTACACGTGATACAATCTCTAATTATGACATGCCTATATGTCTAGAAATATTCCTTTCTAGATTCTCCAAAGAAAGGGTTTCTGAACTGCTACATTCACGCATCTGTTTACCTCTGTCAGTTGAATACACACCTTGACAATCATTCTGCTAGATAGCTCCGTTTTTGTTTTTGAGCCAGATATTTCTCATTACAACCTATACTCCAATTCACTAAGGAATATCAAAAGGCAGCTTTCAGAGGAAACGTGTTTCTAACTCGCTGAATGTAAACATAGATGCAACTGCATAAGTTGAACGAGCACACAGCAGAGCAGTTTGAAAGAGACGTTTCTCCTGTGGTTTAGTCGCGTTCTTACCACTAATTCTTACGTGCCTGTATATGGCTGGAAATATCTCTTTCTAGATTCTCCAAAGAAAGGATTTCTGAACTGCTACATTCCCAATCAGTTTAACTCTGTAAGTTGAATATACACCTTGACAATCATTCTGCTACATAGATCCGTTTTTGTTTTAGAGCGAGATATTTCTCATTACACCATATTCTCCCATTCACTCAGGAACATCCAAACGCAGCCTTTAGAAGAAACTTCTTTCTAACTCTTTGAATCTAAACATACATGCAAATTCCTAGGGTGAACGAACACAGAGCAGAGCAGTTTGAAAGAGACGTTTCTCCTGTGGTTTAGACGCGATCTGACCGCTAATACTTATGTGCGTGTCTATGACTGGAATTGTATGTTTCTAGTTTCTCCAAATAAGTGTTTCTGAACTACTCTGTTACTTGAATATACACCTTGACGATCATTCTGCTAGATAGCTCCGTTTTGGTTTTAGAGCCAGATATTTCTCATTACACACTATACTCCCATTTACTCAGGAATATCCAAACGAAGCTTTTAGAAGAAACGTGTCTAACTCGCTGAATCTAACAATACATGCAACTTTCTAAGGTCAACAAACACACAACAGAGCAGTTTGAAAGAGACGTTTCTTCTGTGTTTTTGATGCCATCTTACCGTTAATACTTATGTGCCTGTATATGGCTGGAAATATCTATTTCTAGATTCTCCAAAGAAACGATTTCTGAACTTCTACCTTCACACATCTGTTTACCTCTGTACTTTGAATATACGCTGTGACAATGATACTGCTAGATATCTCCGTTTTTATTTTAGAACCAGATATTTCTCAGTACAACTTATACGCCGATTCACTGAGGAATATCCAAAGGTGGCTTTTAGAAGAAACGTGATTCTAACTCGCTGTATCTAAATATAGATGCAACGCCCTAAGGTTAACGAACACACAGCAGGTGTCTTTGAAAGAGACGTTTCTTCTGTGGTATAGATGCGATTTTTCCGCTAATTCTTATGAGCCTGTGTATCGCAGGAAATATCTGTTTCTACATTGTCCAAAGAAAGGGTTTCTGAGCTGCTCTGTAAGCTGAATATACACCTTGACAATCACTCTGCTAGATAGCTCCGTTTTTGTTTTAGAGCCAGATATTTCTCATGACACCCTATACTCCCATTCACTCAGGAATATCCAAACGCAGCTTTTAGAAGAAACTTGTTTCTAACACGCTGAATCTAAACATACATGGAACTTTCTAAGGTGAACAAACACACAGGAGAGCAGTGGGAAAAATTGTTTTCTCCTGTGGTTTAGACGCGATCTTACCGCTAATTCTTTTGTGCCTGCATATGGCTTAAAATATCTGTTTCGAGATTCTCCAAAAAAAGAGTTTCTGAACTGCTACATTAACACAACTGTTTAACCCTATAAGATGAATATACGCCTTGACAATCATTTTGTCAGGTAGCTCCGTTTTTGTTTCAGAGCCAGATATTTCTCAGCAAACCCTATACTCCCTTTCACTCAGGAATATCCAAACACAGCTTTTAGAAAAAACGTGTTTCTACCTCGCTGAATCTAAATATACATGTAACTTCCTAAAGTGAACGAACACAAAGCATTGCACTTTTAAATATACATTTCTCCTGTGTCTTAAACGCAGTCTTACTGCTAGTTCTTATATGCCCGTATATGGTGGAAATATCTGTTTCCAGATTCTCCAAACAAAATATTTCTGAACTGCTGCACACACACATCAGTTTAACTGTGTAAGTCGATTGTACAGCTTGACAACCATTCTGCTACAAAGCTCCGTTTTGTTTTAGAGCAAGATATTTCTCATTACAGCCTATACTCCCATTCACTCTGGAATATCCGTACGCAGCTTTTAGAAGAAATGTGTTTCTAACTCTGAATCTAAACATAGATGCAACTTCATAAGGTGAACGAACAGAAAGCAGAGCAGTTTGAAATATACGGTTCTCCAGTGTTTTAAATGTAGCCTTACTGCTTATTCGCATACAACTTTACATGTCTGGAAATATCTGTTTCTAGGTTCTGCAAAGAAAGGGTTTCTGAACGGTTCCACTCTCACATCAGTTTAATTCTGTAGGGTGATTGTGCAGCTTGACAATCATTCTGCTACATAGCTCCGTTTTTGTTTTAGAGCAAGATATTTCTCATTGCAGCTTATCCACCCATTCACTCTGGTATATTCAAATGCGGCTTTTAGAAGAAACGTGTTTCTAACGCGCTGAATCTAACCATGGATGCAACTTCCTAAGGTGAACCAACACAAAGCAGACCAATGTGAAATATTCGTTTCTCCTGTGTTTTACACGCAGTCTTACTGCTAATTCTTATATGCCTGTATATGGCTGGAAATATCTGTTTCTACATTCTGCAAAGAAAGCGTTTCTGAACTGATGCAAACGCACATCAGTTTAACTCTGAAAGTTGATTGTACGCCTTGACAACCATTCCGCTAGAAAGCTCCGTTGTTGTTTTACATCCAGATATTTCTCATTACAGCCTATACTCCCATTCACTCTGGAATATCCAAATGCAGCTTTTAGAAGAAACGTGTTTCTAACTCGCTGAATCGAACCATGGATGCAACTTCCTAAGGTGAACGAACACAAAGCAGAGCAGTTTGAAATAGACGTTTCTCCTGTGTTTTACACGCAGTCTTTTTTTCCCATTTGTTTATTTTATTGCATTTTAGATTTTGGGGTACATGTGAAGAACGTGCAAAATCGTTGCATAGGTACATACGTGGCAGTGTGATTTGCTGCCTTCCTCCCCATCACCTACATCTGGTATTTCTCCCCTTGCTATCTCTCCCCAGCTCCCCAACCCCCACCGTCCCTCCCCTATTTCCCCCCTACTAACCCCAGTGTGTAGTGCTCCCCTCCCTGTGTCCATGTGTTCTCATTGTTCAACTCCCAGCTATGAGTGAGAACATGCGGTGTTGGATCCTCTGCTCTTCTGTCAGTTTGCTGAGAATGATGGTTTTCAGGTTCATCCATGTCCCTACAAAGGACCCAAACTCATCGTTTTTGATGGCTGCATAATATTCCATGGTGTATATGTGCCACATTTTCCCTATCCAGTCTATCGTCGATGGGCACTTGCGTTGGTTCCAGGTCTTTGCTATTGTAAACAGTGCTGCAATGAACATTCGTGTACACGTGTCCTTATAGTAGAACGATTTGTAATCCTTTGGATATATACCCAGTAATGGGATTGCCGGGTCAAATGGAATTTCTATTTCTAGGTCCTTGAGGAATCGCCACACTGTCTTCCACAATGGTTGAACTAATTTACACTCCCACCAACAGTGTAAAAGTGTTCCTATTTCTCCACATCCTCTCCAGCATCTGTTGTCTCCAGGTTTTTTAATGATCGCCATTTTAGCTGGTGTGAGATGGTATCTGAAATTTGTTTTGATTTTCATTTCTCTGATGACCAGTGATGGTGAGCATTTTTTCATATGTTTGTTGGCCTCATTTGTATCTTCTTTTGTAAAGTGTCTGTTCATATCCTTTGCCCACTTTTGAATGGGCTTGTTAGTTTTTTCTTGTAAATCTGTTTTAGTTCTTTGTAAATTCTGGATATCAGCACTTTCTCAGATGGGTAAACTGTAAAAATTTTTTCCCATTCTGTTGGTTGCTGATTCACGCTAATGATTGTTTCTTTTGCTGTGCAGAAGCTGTGGAGTTTGATTAGGTCCCGTTTGTCTATTTTGGCTTTTGTTGTCAATGCTTTTGGTGTTTTGGTCACGAAGTCCTTGCCTACACCTATGTACTGAATGGTTTTGCCTAGATTTTCTTCTAGGGTTTTTATGGTGTTAGGTCTTATGTTTAAGTCTTTAATCCATCTGGAGTTAATTTTAGTGTAAGGTGTCAGGAAGGGGTCCAGTTTCTGCTTTCTGCACATTTCTAGCCAGCTTTCCCATTAACATTTATTGAACAGGGAATCCTTTCCCCATTGCTTGTTTTTGTCTGGTTTGTCAAAGATCAGATGGTTGTAGATATGTTGTGTTGCCTCCGAGACCTCTGTTCTGTTCCATTGGTCTATATCTCTGTTATGGGACCAGTACCATGCTGTTTTGATTACTGTAGCCTTGTAGTATAGTTTGAAGTCCGGCAGTGTGATGCCCCCTGCTTTCTTCTTCTTGCTTAGAATTGACTTGGCTATGTGGGCTGTCTGTTCGCTCCATATGAAGTTTAAGGTGGTTTATTCCAGTTCAGCGAAGAAGGTCATTGGTAGCTTGATGGGGATAGCACTGAATCTGTAAATCACTTTGGGCAGTATGGCCATTTTCACGATGTTGTTTCTTCCTAACCATGAACATGGAATGTTTCTCCATCTGTTTGTGTCCTCTATTATTTCGTTGAGCAGTGGCTTGTAGTTCTCCTTGAAGAGGTCCTTTACGTACCTTGTTATTTGTATTCCTAGGTATTTAATTCTCTTTGTGGCAATTGTGAATGGAAGTTTGTTCTTGATTTGGCTCTCTTTAAGTCTGTTATTGGTGTATGGGAATGCATGTGATTTTTGCACATTGATATTGTATCCTGAGACTTTGCTGAACTTGCTTATCAGTTTCAGGAGATTTGGGGCTCAGACGATTGGGTCTTCTAGATACACAATCATGTCGTCTGCAAATAGAGACAATTTGACTTCCTCCTTTCCTATTTGAATGGCCTTTATTTCTTTTTCTTGCCTGATTGCTCTGGCTAGAACTTCTAATACTATATTGAATAGCAGTGGTGAGAGAGGGCATCCTTGTCTGGTGCCACATTTCAAGGGGAATGCTTCCAGTTTTTGCCCATTCAGTGTGATATTGGCTGTTGGTTTGTCATAAATACCTTTTTATTACTTTGAGATATCTTCCATGGATACCTAGATTATTGAGGGTTTTTAGCATAAAGGGCTTTTGAATTTTGTCAAAGGCCTTCTCTGCATCAATTGAGATAATCATGTGGTTTTTGTCTTTGGTTCTGTTTATGTGGTGAATTACGTTTATAGACTTGCATATGTTGAACCAGCCTTGCATTCCCGGGATGAAGCCTACTTGATCATGCTGGTTAAGCTTTTTGATGTGCTGCTGCAATCGGCTTCTCAGTATTTTATTGAAGATTTTTGCATGTATGTTCATCATGGATATTAGGCTGAAGTTTTCTTTTGTTGTGGAGTCTCTGCCGGGTTTTGGAATCAGGCTGATGTTGGTGTCATAAAATGATTTGGGAAGAATTCCCTCTTTTTGTATTGTTTGGAATCGTTTCAGAAGGAATGGTACCAGCTCCTTTTGTAGGTCTGGTAGAATTCAGCTGTGAACCCATCTGGTCCTGGGCTTTTTTTGGGTGGTAAGCTCTTAATTGCTGCCTCAACTTCAGACCTTGTTATGGGTCTGTTCAGGGTTTCGGCTTCTTCCTGCTTTAGGTTTGGGAGGAGTCAAGTGTCCAGGAATTTATCCATTTCTTCCAGGTTTATTAGTTTGTGTGCATAGAGTTGTTTGTAATAATCTCTGATGATGGTTTGAATTTCTGTGGAATCTGTGGTGATATCCCCTTTATCGTTTTTTATGGCATCAATTTGGTTATTCTCTCTTTTCTTTTTTATTAATCTGGCTAGTGGTCTGTCTATTTTGTTGATCTTTTCAAAAAAGCAGCTCCTGGATTTATTGATTTTTTGAAGTTTTTTTTTTTGTGTCTCTGTCTCTTTCAGTTCTGCTCTGATCTTAGCTATTTCTTGTCTTCTGCTAGACTTTGAGTTTTTTTGATCTTGCTCCTCTAGTTCTTTCAGTTTTGACGATAGGGTGTCAATTTTTGATCTACCCTTTCTTCTCACGTGGACACTTATTGCTATATATTTTCTTCTAGAGACTGCTTTAAATGTGTTCAGAGATTCTGGTATGTTCTGTCCTCATTCTCGTTCGTTTCGAAGAACATCTCTATTTCTGTCTGCATTTCACTGTTTATCCAGTCAACATTCAAGAGCAAGTTTTTCAGTTTCCATGAAGCTGTGCGGTTCTGGGTTAGTTTTTGAATTCTGAGTTCTAACTTGAATGCACTGTGGTCTGATAAACTGTTTGTTACGATTTCCATTCTTTTGCATTTGCTGAGGAGTGATTTACTCCCAATTATGTGGTCAATTTTAGAGTAGGTGTGATGTGGTGCTGAGAAGAATGTATATTCTGTGGATTTGGGGTGGAGAGTTCTGTAAATATCTATTAGGTTTGCTTGGTCCAGGTCTGAGTTGAAGTCCTGGATATCCTTGTTAATTTTCTGTCTGGTTGATCTGTCTAATGTTGACAGTGTGGTGTTAAAGTCTCCCAGTGTTATTGTGTGGGAGTCTAAGTCTCTTTGTAAGACATTAAGAACTTGCCTTATGTACCTGGGTGCTCCTGTATTGGGTGCGTATATATTTAGGGTCGCTAGCTCTTCTTGTTGCATTGACCCTTTTACCATTATGTAATGTCCCTCTTTGTCTCTTATGATCTTTGTTGCTTTAAAGTCTAATTTATCAGAGATGAGAATTGCAACTCCTGCTTCTTTTTTGCTCTCCATTTTTTGGTATATCTTCCTCCATCCCTTTACTTGGAGCCTCTGTGTATCCTTGCATGTCAGATGGGTTTCCTGGATACAGCACACCAATGGGTTTTGTCTTTTTATCCAATTTGCCAGTCTGTGTCTTTTCATTGGGGCATTTAGTCCATTTACATTTAGGGTTAATATTGTTACGTGTGAATTTGATACTGCCATCTTGGTGCTAGCTGGGTGTTTTGCCCTTTAGTTGAGCTGGTACTTGTTGTTCCTTTATATGTGTAGAGCCTCTTTCAGGAGCTCTTGTAGAGGTGGCCTGGTGGCGATGAAATCTCTGAGTACTTGCATGTTCCCAAAGGATTTTATTTTTCCTTCACTTCTGAAGCTTAGTTTTGCTGGATAGGAGATTCTGGGTTGAAAGTTCTTTTCTTTAGGATGTTGAATATTGGCCCCCACTCTCTTCTGGCTTGTAGGGTTTCTGCTGAGAGATCTGCTGTGAGTCTGATGGGCTTCCCTTTGTGGGTAACCCGACCTTTCTCTCTGGCTGCCCTTACTATTTTCTCCTTCATTTCAACCCTGGTGAATCTGACGATTATGTGCCTTGGGGTTGCTCTTCTTGACGAATATCTTTGTGGTGTTCTCTGTATTTTCTGGACTTGAATGTTTGCCTGCCTTGCTAGGTTGGGGAAGTTTTCCTGGATAATATCCTGAAGAGTATTTTCCAGCTTGGATTCATTCTCTTCGTCGCATTCAGGTACGCCTATCAAACGTAGATTAGGTCTTTTCACATAGTCCCACATTTCTTGGAGACTTTGCTCATTCCTTTTTACCCTTTTTTCTCCATTCTTGCCCTCCCGTTTTATTTCATTGAGTTGATCTTCGACCTCTGATATCCTTTCTTCTGCTTGGTCAATTCGGCTGTGGATACTTGTGCATGCTTCACAAAGTTCTTGTGTCGTGTTATTCAGCTCCATCAATTCACTTATATTCCTTTCTATTTTGTCCATTCTCATTAGCATTTCGTCAAATCTTTTTTCAAGGGTCTTAGTTTCTTTGCATTTGGTTAGAACATGTTCTTTAAGTTCACAGAAGTTTCTTACTACCCACCTTCTGAAGTCTGATTCTGTCATTTCATCACACTCGTTCTCCCTCCAACCTTGTTCCCTTGCTGGTGAGGAGTTGTGATCCCTTTTAGGAGGAGAGATGTTCTGGTTTCAGGTGTTTTCATCCTTTTTGTGCTTGTTTCTTCCCATCTGTAAGGATTTATCCACCTGTCGACTTTGTAGTTGCTGTCTTTCAGATTGGGTCTCAAATCTTTCAGATTGACGTTCTGTTTGTTGATGATGAGGTTATTTCTGTTTCTTGGTTTTCCTTCTGACAGTCTGGCCCCTCTGCTGTAGGTCTGCTGAGGTTCACTCCAGGCCCTGCTTGCCTGGGGTTCACCTGCAGCAGCTGTTGAACAGCAAGGGTTGTTACCAGTTTTCTTCTTCTTCTATCTTTGTCCCAGAAGGATACCCGCCTAGTGTCAATCTGATCTCTCCTCTATGAGGTGTCTTTTTGGATATATAGGGGTCAGGGAGCTGCTTGAGGAGACGGTCTTTTCTTTATAGGAGCTCAAATGGTGAGCTGTGAGCTCTATTGTTGTTCATTCAGAGCTGCTGGGCAGGTACTTTTAGGTCTGCTGCAGCAGAACTCATAAACTGCTTTTTGTTCCCAGGTGCTCTGTCCCAGGGATTTAGGGCTTTATTTATGAGTTTCCATTATGCTGCTGCCTTCTTTTTTGTTAATCCTTCACACCTGCCCTGCCCAGCAAGGGGGCAGCCTAGTCACTGTCGGCCTATAGAGGCTTTGCTGAGCTGCTGTCGGCTCCGCCCTGCTGCCGAGTGAACTTCCCTGCAGTCCTGTTTATATGGGTGTAGTTAGAACAGCTTTGGTGATGGTGGCCTGCCTCTGTTGAGGCGGAATCTCTCTGCTGTGGCGGGTTGCCTTGGCAACGGCGGGCAGCCTCAGCAATGGCAGGTTGCCTTGGCAACGGCGGGCTGCCTCAACATAGGCCGACTACCTCTGTCCTGGCGGGCTACCTCGGTATTGGCGGACGCCCCTCCCCCACAGAGCTGGACCTTCCCGGGTTCAGCTGCAGTTGCTGTGACAGTCTCAATCCAGAGTTTCTCGTTGCTGTTCTTTTTGGGGGTGGGCCCAGCCGAGCCTGATCGCCTAGCTGATTGCCTGGGAATTTCCTAGTCTGTGGGCAATAAAAATACGGCGTCTGCTCACCCTCTGCGCTTCCACTGGGAGCTGCACTCCTAAGCTGTTACTAAAGATATTTCTCATTACGGCATATCCTACCAGTCACTCTGGAATATCCATATGCAACTTTTAGAAGAAATGTGTTTCTAAGTCTTGGATCCTCCTTTAGCCTACACGCAGTCTTACTGCTAATTCTTATATGCCTGTATAGGGCTGGAAATACCTGTTTCTAGATTCTCCAAAGAAAGGGTTTCTGAACTGCTGCACACACAATCCGTTTAACTCTGAAAGTTGATTGTACAGGTGGACAACCAATGTGCCAGATAGCTCCGTTTTTGTTTTACAACAGGATATTTCTCACTACAGACTATCCTCCCATTCACCCTGGAATATCAAAGCGTAGCTCTTAGAAGAAACGTGTTTCTAACTGGCTGAATCTAAACATAGATGCAACTTCCTAAGGACAACGAACACAAAGCAGAGCAGTTTGAAATATACGTTTCTCCTGTATTTTAAACGCAGTCGTACTACTAATTCTTATATGCTCATATATGGCTGGAAATATCTGTTTCTAGATTCTGCAAAGAAAGGATTTCTGGACTTCTGCACACACACATCAGTTTAACTCTGTAAGTTGATTGTACAGCTTGACAACCATTCTGCCAGATAGCTCCGTTTTACTTTTAGAGCAAGATATTTCTCATTACATCCTATCCTCCCATTCACTCTGGAATATCCAAACGCAGCTTTTAGAAGAAACGTGTTTCTAACTCGGTGAATCTATACATAGATGCAACTTGCTAAGGTGAACGAACACAAAGCACAACAGTTTGAAATATACGTTTCTGCTCTGTTTTAATCGCAGTCTTACTGCTAATTCTTATATGCGTGTATATGGCTGGAAATATCTGTTTCTAGATTCTCCAAAGACAGGATTTGTGAACTGCTGCAAACACACATCAGTTTAACTTTGTAAGTTGATTGTATAGTTTGACAACCATTCTGCTAGATAGCTCTGCTTTGTTTTAGAACAAGATATTTCTCATTACAGCCTATCCTCCTATTCGCTCTGGAATATGCAATGCAGCTTTTAGAAGAAACGTGATTCTAACTCGCTGAATCTAAACATAGCTGCAACTTCCTAAGTTGAAAAAACACAAAGCAGAGCAGTTTGAAATATACGTTTCTCCTGTGTATTAAACGCAGTCTTACTGCTAATTCTTATATGCCTGTATATGGCTGGAAATAACTGTTTCTAGATTTTCCAAAGAAAGGATATCTGAACTGCGGAAAGCACACATCACTTTAACTCCGTAAGTTGATTCTGCAACTTGACAAGCATTCTGCTAGATAGCACTGTTTTTGTTTTAGAGCAAGATATTTCTCATTACAGCCTATCCTACCATTTACTCTGGAATATCCAAACTCAGCTTTTAGAACAAATGTGTTTCTAATTCGCTGAATCTAAACATATTTGCAACTCCATAAGGTGAATGAACAGAAAGCAGAGCAGTTTGAAATTTACGGTTCTACTGTGTTTGCAAGGCAGTCTTACTGCTAATTCTTATATGTCTGTAATATGGCTGGAAATATCTGTTTCTAGGTTCTCCAAAGAAAGGGTTCCTGAACTCCTGCAAACACACATCAGTTGAACTGTGTACGTTGATTGTACAGCTTGACAACCATTCTGATAGATAGCTCCGCTTTGTTTTAGAACAAGATATTTCTCATTACAGTCTATCCTCCTATTTACTCTGGGAAAGGCAAACCCAGCTTTTAGAAGAAACGTGTTTCTAACTCGCTGAATCTAAACATAGATGTAACTTCCTAAGGTGAATGAACACAAAGCAGAGCAGTTTTAAATATACATTTCTCCTGTGTTTTAAAAGCAGTCTTACTGCTTATTCTTTTTTATTTTATTTTATTTTATTTTATTTTATTTTATTTTATTTTTTATTTTTTTCGATTTATTTATTTTATTGCATTTTACATTTTGGGGTACATGTGAAGAACATGCAAAATTGTTGCATAGGAACACACGTGGCAGTGTGATTTGCTGCCTTCCTCCCCATCACCTACATCTGGCATTTCTCCCCTTGCTATCTCTCCCCAGCT
>NW_022437031.1:87757-159711 GCF_009761245.1 Sapajus apella
CCCAGGTGCTCTGTCCCAGGGATTTAGGGCTTTATTTATGAGTTTCCGTTATGCTGCTGCCTTCTTTTTTTTTTTTTTTTCTTTTTTTTCTTTTTTTCCTTCAGACCTGCCCAGCCCAGCAAGGAGGCAGCCTAGTCACTGTAGGCCTATAGCAGCTTTGCTGAGCCGCTGTGCGCTGCGCCACGCTGCCGAGTGAACTTCCCTGCAGTCCTGTTTATATGGGTGTAGTTAGAACTGCTTTGGCGATGGTGGCCCGCCTCTGTTGGGGCGGAGTCTCTGCTGTGGCGTGTTGCCTTGGCAACGGCGGGCTGCCTCAGCAATGGCGGGTTGCCTTGGCAACGGCGGGCTGCCTCGGTAATGGCGGACGCCCCTCCCCCACAGAGCTGGACTGTCCCGGGTTCAGCTGCGCTCGCTGTGAAATTCTCAATCCAGAGTTTCTGGTTGCTGTTCTTTTATGGGGGTGGGGCCAGCCGAGCCTGATCGCCTGGCTCCCTGCCTCAGAGCCTTTTTTAAGTTGGTGTTCCAGTCGCCTGTTGAAGAGGCGCCGGGGTCTGTTTGTTTTCCCCTGCGGCCACTCACTGCGCTGGCTTAAACAGCGGTACTGATGTTTGTGGCGCTTTTTTTTCTTTTTTTTTTTTTGCCCTGGAATCTACTGCCCTGGTTCTCTGCTCAGTCCCCTTTTTGAACCAGCATATGGGCGACTTCCCGTGGCTCCAATCGCCAGCCAAAAGGGCGCCTGGACCGTTGTATTTTGTACGGTGAACCGCGGCTCCGGGGCGCCGACAAAGCAGCCACGCGGGGCAGAGCAGCGGCGCTGGTCGGCGCTGGCCGGCGCCGGCCGGCACAGCAGCGCTGGCCACAACAGCCGCGCTGGCGAGCGTGGAGCACCTCTGCCCGGGAATTTCCTAGTCTGTGGGCAATAAAAACGCGGCGTCCACTCACCCTCTGCGCTTTCACTGGGAGCTGCAATCCTGAGCTGTTCCTAAACGGCCATCTTGGATCTCCTCTGCTTATTCTTTTATGCCTGCATATGCCTGGAAATATCTGTTTCTACATTCTCCAGAGAAATAATTTCCGAACTGCTGCCCACACACATCAGTTTAGCTCTGTAAGCTGATTTTACAGCTTGACAATAATTCTGCTAGATATCTCCGTTTTTGTTTTAGAGCAAGATATTTCTCATTATGGCATATCCTACCAGTCACTCTGGAATATCCATATGCAGCTTTTAGAAGAAATGTGTTTCTAAGTCTCTGAATCTAAACATAGATGCAACATCAGAAGGTGAGCGAACACAAAGCAGAGCAGTTTGAAATCTATAGTTCTCCTGTGTTTTAAACGCAGTCTTACTGCTTATTCGCATATGCCTGTATATACCTGGAAATATCTGTTTCTAGATTCTGCAAAGAAAGGGATTCTGAACTGCTGCACTCACACATCAGTTAAACTCTATAAGTTGATTGTACAGTATGACAACCATTCTGCTAGATAGCTCCGTTTTTGTTTTATAGCAAGATATTCCTCATTACAACCTGTCCTTCCATTCACTCTGGAATTTCCAAACATGGCATTTACAAGAAACGTGTTTCTAACTCGTTGAATCTAAACATAGATGCAACTTCCTAAGGTGAACTAACACAAAGCAGACCAGTTTGAAATACACGATTCTCCTGTGTTTTAAACGCAGTCTTACTCCTAATTCTTATATGCCTGTATGTGGCTGGAAGTATCTGTTTCTAGATTCTAAAAATAAAGGGTTTTTGAACTGCTGCACTCACACATCAGTTTAAGTCTGTAAGTTGATTGTATAACTTGACAAGCATTCTGCTAGATAGCTACGTTTTTGTTTTAGAGCAAGATATTTCTCATTAAAGCCTATTCTCCCATTAACTCTGGAATATCCAAATGAAGCTTTTCGAAGAAACGTGTTTCTAACTCTCTGAATCTAAACATAGATGCAACTTCCTAAGGTCAAGGAACACAAAGCAGAGCAGTTTGAAATATACTTTCCCTTGTATTTTAAACGCAGTCTTACTGCTAATTCTTATATGCCTGTATATGCCTGAAAATACCTGTTTCTAGATTCTTGTAAGAAAGGATTCCTGAACTGCTGCAAAAACACATCAGTAAAACTCTGTAAGTTCATTGTGCAGCTTGACAACCATTCTGCTAGATAGCTCCGAATTTTATAGCAGTATATTTCTTATTACGGCCTATCGTCCAACACATTCTGGAATATCCAAACGCAGGTTTTAGAAGAAACGTGTTTCTAACTCGCTGAATCTAAACATAGATGCAATTTCCTAAGGTGAAGGAATGCACAGCAGAGCAGTTTGAAAGAGACATTTCTCCTGTTGTTTAGACGCGATCTTTCCACTAATTCTTGTGTGCCTGTATATGGCTGGAAATAACTCTTTCTAGATTCTCCAAAGAAAGTGTTTCTGAAATGCTACATTCACACAACCGTTTAACTCTGGAAGTTAAATGTACACCTTGACAATCATTCTGCTAGGTAGCTCCGTTTTTGTTTTAGAGCTAGATATTTCTCATTACACCCTATACGCCCATTCACTCTGGAATATCCAAACGCAGCTTTTGGAAGAAACGTGTTTCTAACTCGCTGAATCTAAACATAGATGCAACTTCCTAAGGTGAACGAACACACAGCACAGGAGTTTGAAAGAGACGTTTCTCCTGTGCTTTAAACGTGATCTTACCGCTAATTCTTATGTGCCTGTATAGGGCTGGACATATCTCTTTCTAGATTCTCCAAAGAAAATTTTTATGAACTGCTACATTCACACATCTGTTTTCCTTTGTAAGTTGAATATACAACTTGACAATCATTCTTCTAGATAGCTCGCTTTTTGTTTTAGAGCAGATATTTCTCATTACACCCTATACTCCCATTTACTCAGGAAAATACAAACGCAGCTTTCAGAAAAAACGTGTTTCTAACTCTCTGAATCTAAATATAGATGCAACTTCCTACGCTGAAAGGACACACAGCAGAGCATTTTGAAAGAGACGTTTCTCCTGTGGTTTAGATGTGAACTTACCACTAATTCTTATGTGCCTCTATATAGCTGGAAATATCTCTTTCTAAATTCTCCATAGAAATGGTTTCTGAATTGCTACATTCACACATCTCTTTAACTCTGAAAGCTGAATATACACCTTGACAGTCATTCTGCTAGATAGCTCCCTTTTTGTTTTAGAGCAGATAATTCTGATTACACCCTATACTCCCATTCACTCAGGAATATCCAAACGCAGCTTTTAACAGAAACGTGTTTCTAAGTCGCTGAATCTAAACATAGATGCAACTTCCTAAGTTGAACCAACACACAGCAGAGCAGTTTCAACGAGATGTTTCTCCTGTGGTTTATATACAATCATACCGCTAATTCTTATGTGCCTGTATATGGCTGGAAATATCTCTTTCTACATTCTCCAAAGAAAGGGTTTCTGAACTGCCACATTCACACATCTGTTTAACTCTGTAAGATGAATATACACCTTGACAATCATTCTGTATATAGCTCCGTTTTTGTTTTAGAGCCAGATATTAATCATTAAACCCCATACTCCCATTCAGTCAGGAATATCCAAACGCAGCTTTTGGCAGAAACGTGTTTCTAACTCGCTAAATCTAAACATAGATGCATCTTCCTAAGGTGAATCAACACAAAGCAGAGCAGTTCGAAATATACGTTTCTCCTGTGCTTTAAACGCAGTCTTACTGCTAATTCTTACATGCCTGTATATGGCTGGAAATATCTGTTTCTAGATTCTCCAAAGAAAGGATTCCTGAACTGCTGAAAACACACATCAGTTTAACTCTGTAAGTTGATTGTGCAGCTTGACAACGATTCTGCTAGATAACTCCTTTTTTGTTTTTGAGCAAGATATTTCTCATTACGGCCTATCCTCCCATTCACTATGGAATATCCAAACTCACAATTATTCTGCTAAATAGCTCCGTTTTTCTTTAAAAGCAAGGTATTTCTCATTACAGCCTATCGTCCCATTCACTCTGGAATATCCAAACCCAGCTTTTAGAAGAAACGTATTTTTAAGGCGCTGAATCTGAACATAGATGCAATTTCCTAAGGTGAACGAACGCAAAGAAGAGCAGTTTGAGATATACGATTCTCCTGTGTTTTAAACGCAGTCTTACTGCTAATTCTTATATGCCTGTATATGGCTGGATATCTGTTTCTAGATTCTCCAAAGAAAGGATTTCTGAACTGCCACACACACACATCAGTTTAACTGTGTAAGTCGATTGTACAGCTTCACAACCATTCTGCTACATAGCTTCGTTTTTGTTTTACAGCAAGATATTTCTCATTACAGCCTATCCTCCCATTCACTCTGGAATATCCGAATGCAGCTTTTAGAAGAAATGTGTTTCTAACTCTCCGAATCTAAACACAGATGCAACTTCATAAGGTGAACGAACAGAAAGCAGAGCAGTTTGAAATATACGGTTCTCCAGTGTTTTAAACGCAGTCTTACTGCTAGTTCTCATATGCCTGCATATGGCTGGAAATATCTGTTTCTAGATTCTCCAAAGAAAGGATTTCTCAACTGCTGCACACACACATCAGTTTAACTCTGTAAGTTTATTGTGCTGCTTGACAGCCATTCTGCTCGATAGCTCTGTTTTTGTTTTAGAGCAAGATATTTCTCATTACAGCCTACCCTCTGATTCACTCTGGAATATCAAAACGCAGCTTTTAGAAGAAATGTGTTTCTTACTTGCTGAATCTAAACATAGATGTAACTTCCTAAGGTGAACGAACACAAAGAAGAGCAGTTTGAAATATACGTTAATCCTGTGTTTTACAAGCAGTCTTACTGCTAATTCTTACATGCCTGTATATGGCTGTAAATATCTGTTTCTAGATTCTCCAAAGAAAGCGTTTCTGAACTGCTGCACACACACATCAGTTTAACTCTGAAAGTTGATTTTAGGCCTTGACAACCACTCTGCTAGATGGCTCCGTTTTTGTTTTAGAGCAAGATATTTCTCATTACATGTTATACTCCCATTCACCCCGGAATATTGAAACGCAGCTTTTAGAAGAAACGTGTTTCTAACTTGCTGAATCTAACCATGGATGCAACTTCCTAAGGTGAACGAACACAAAGCAGTGCAGTGTGAAATATACGTTTCTCCTGTGTTTAAAACGCAGCCTTACTGCTAATTCTTATATGCCTGTATATGGCTGGAAATATCTGTTTCTAGATTCTCCAAATAAAGCGTTTCTGAACTGCTGCACAATCACATCAGTTTAACTCTGAAAGTTAATTGTCCGCCTTGACAACCATTCTGCTAAATAGCTCCGTTTTTTTTTTTTTTTTACATCCAGATATTTCTCATTACAGCCTACACTCTCATTCACTCTGGAATATCCAAATGCAGCTTTTAGAAGAAACGTGTTTCTAACTCGCTGAATCTAACCATGGATGCAACCTCCTAAGGTGAACGAACACAAAGCAGAGCAGTTTGAAATCTTCGTTTCTCCTGTGTTTTACACGCAGTCTTTTTTTTTTTTCAAAAATTTTTTTTTATTGCATTTCAGATTTTGGGGTACATATGAAGAATGTGCAAAATTGTTGCATAGGTACACACGTGGCAGTGTGATTTGTTGCCTTCCTCCCCATCACCTACATATGGCATTTCTCCCCTTGCTATCTCTCCCCAGCTCCCCAAACCCCACCGTCCTGCCCCTATTTCCCTCCCAACTGACCAAAGTGTGTAGTGCTCCCCTCGCAGTGTCCATGTGTTCTCATTATTCAACACCCGCCTATGAGTGAGAACATGTGGTGTTTGATCCTCTTCTCTTCTGTCAGTTTGCTGAGAATGATGGTTTTCAGGTTCATCCATGTCCCCACAAAGGACCCAAACTCATCTTTTTTTTTAATGGCTCCATAATATTCCATGGTGTATATGTGCCACATTTTCCCTATCCAGTCTATCGTCGATGGGCATTTGGGTTGGTTCCAGGTCTTTGCTATTGTAAACAGTGCTGCAATGAACACTCTTGTGCACGTGTCCTTAAAGCAGAACAGTTTGTAATCCTTTGGATATATACCCAGTAATGGGATTGCTGGGTCAAATGGAATTTCTATTTCTAGGTCCTTGAGGAATCGCCACACTGTCTTCCACAATGGTTGAACTAATTTACACTCCCACCAACAGTGTAAAGGTGCTACTAAATCTCCACATCCTCTCCAGCATCTGTTGTCTCCAGATTTTTTAATGATCGCCATTCTAACTGGCGTGAGACGGTATCTCAATGTTGTTTTGATTTGCATTTCTCTGATGACCAGTGATGATGAGCATTTTTTCATATGTTTGTTGGCCTCATGTATATCTTCTTTTGTAAAGTGTCTATTCATATCCTTTGCCCACGTTTGAATGGGCTTGTTAGATTTTTTCCTTGTAAATCTGTTTTAGTTCTTTGTAAATTCTGGCTATCAGCCCTTTGTCAGATGGGTAAACTGCAAATATTTTTTCCCATTCTGTTGGTTGCTGATTCACTCTAATGATTGTTTCTTTTGCTGTGCAGAAGCTGTGGAGTTTGATTAGGTCCCGTTACTCTATTTTGGCTTTTGTTGTTAATGCTTTTGATTTTTTGGTCATGAAGTCCTTACCTACACCTATGTCCTGAATGGTTTTGCCTAAATTTTCTTCTAGCGTTTTTATGGTGTTAGGTCTTATGTTTAAGTCTTTAATCCATCTGGAGTTAATTTTAGTGAAAGGTGTCAGGAAGGGGTCCAGTTTCTGCTTTCTGCACATGGCTAGCCAGCTTTCCCAACACCATTTATTGAACAGGGAATCTTTCCTCATTGCTTGTTTTTGTCTGGTTTGTCAAAGGTCAGATGGTTGTAGACATGTTGTGTTGCCTCCGAGACATCTGTTCGGTTCCATTGGTCTATATCTCTGTTTTGTTACCCGTATCATGCTGTTTTCATTACTGTAGCCTTGTAGTATAGTTTGAAGTCCGGTAGTGTGATGCCCCCTGCTTTGTTCTTCTTGCTTAGAACTGACTTGGCTATGCGGGCTGTCTTTTGGTTCCATATGAAGTTTAAGGTGGTTTTTTCCCGTTCTGCGAAAAAGGTCTTTGGTAGCTTGATGGGGATAGCACTGAATCTGTAAATTACTTTGGGCAGTATGGCCATTTTCACGATATTGTTTCTTCCTAACCATGAACGTGGAATGTTTCTCCATCTGTTTGTGTCCTCTCTTATTTCCTTGCGCAGTGGCCTGTAGTTCTTCTTGAAGAGGTCCTTTACGTTCCTTGTTAGTTGTATTCCGAGGTATTTTATTCTCTCTTGGCAACTGTGATTGGAATTTTGTTCTTGATTTGGCTCTCTTTAAGTCTGTTATTGGTGTATAGGAATGCATGTGATTTTTGCACATTGATTTTGTATCCTGAGACTTTGCTGAACTTGCTTATCAGTTTCAGGAGCTTTTGGGCTGAGACGATGGGGTCTTCTAGGTATACAATCATGTCGTCTGCAAATAGAGACAATTTGACTTCCTCCTTTCCTATTTGAATGCCCTTTATTTCTTTTTCTTGCCTCATTGCTCTGGCTAGAACTTCTAGTACTATATTGAATAGCAGTGGTGAGAGAGGGCATCCTTGTCGGGTGCCTCATTTCAAGGGGAATGCTTCCAGTTTTTGCCCATTCAGTATGATATTGGCTGTTGGTTTGTCATAAATAGCTTTTAATATTTTGAGATACACTCAGTCAATACCTAGCTTATTGAGGGTTTTTAGCATACAGGGCTGTTGAATTTTGTAAAAGGCCTTCTTTGCATCAATTGAGATAATCATGTGGTTTTTATCTTTGGTTCTGTTTATGTGGTGAATTACGTTTATAAACTTGCGTATGTTGAACCAGCCTTACATCCCCGGGATGAAGCCTACTTGATCATGGTGAATAAGCTTTTCGATGTGCTGTTGCAATTGGCTTGTCAGTATTTTATTGAAGAGATTTGCAACTATATTCATCATGGATATTGGCCTGAAGTTTTCTTTTCTTGTTGAGTGTCTGCCGGGTTTTGGAATCAGGATGATGCTGGTCTCATAAAATGATTTGGGAAGAATTGCCTCTTTTTGTATTGTTTGGAATAGTTTCAGAAGCAATGGTACCAGCTCCTCTTTGTATGTCTGGTGGAATTTGGCTGTGAACCCGTCTTGACCTGGGCTTTTTTTGGGTGGCAAGGTCTTAATTCCTGCCTCAACTTCAGACCTTGTTATGGGCCTGTTCAGGGTTTCGGCTTCTTCCTGGTTTAGGCTTGGTAGGAGGCAAGTGTCCAGGAATTTATCCATTTCTTCCAGGTTTACTAGTTTATGTGCATAGAGTTGTTTTTAATAATTTTCTGACGATGGTTTGAATTTCTGTGGAATCTGTGGTGATATCCCCTTTATCGTTTTTTATGGCATCAATTTGGTTATTCTCTCTTTTCTTTTTTATTAATCTGGCTTGTGGTGTGTCTATTTTGTTTATCTTTTCAAAAAAACAGCTCCTGGATTTATTGATTTTTTGAAGGGTTTTTTGTGTCTCTATCTCCTTTAGTTCTGCTCTGATCTTAGCTATTTCTTGTCTTCTTCTAAACTTTGAGTTTTTTTAATCTTGCTCCTCTAGCTTTTTCAGTTTTGATGATAGGGTGTCAATTTTTCATCCCTCCTTGCTTCTCATGTGGGCACTTATTGCTATGTATTTTCCTCTAGAGACTGCTTTAAATGTGTCCCAGAGATTCTGGTATGTTGTGTCTTCATTCTCGTTGGTTTTGAAGAACATCTTTATCTCTGTGTTCATTTCATTGTTTACCCAGTCAACATTCAAGAGCAAGTAGTTCAGTTTCCATGAAGCTGTGCAGTTATGGGTTAGTTTTTGAATTCTGAGTTCTAACTGGATTGCACTGTGGTCTCATAAACTCTTTGTTATGATTTCCGTTCTTTTGCATTTGCTGAAGAGTGATTTACTTCCAATTATGTGGTCAATTTTAGAGTAGGGGTTATGTGGTGCTGAGAAGAATGTATATTCTGTGGATTTGGGGTGGAGAGTTCTGTAAATGTCTATTAGGTTTGCTTGGTCCAGGTCTGAGTGCAAGTCCTGGATATGCTTGTTAGTTTTCTGTCTGGCTGATCTCTCCAATATTGACAATGGGGTGTTAAAGTCACCCACTATTTTTGTGTGGGAGTTTAAGCCTCTTTTTAAGTCATTAAGAACTTGCCTTATGTATCTGTGTGCTCCTGTATTGGGTGCATATATATTTAGGATCGTTAGCTATCCTTGTTGCATTGATCATTTTCCCATTATGTAATGTCCTTCATTGTCTCGTTTGATCCTTGTTGTTTTAAAGTCTAATTTATCAGAGATGAGAATTGCAACTCCTGCTATTTTTGCTCTCCATTTGCTTGATAAATCTTCCTCCATCCCTTTATTTTGAGCCTTTGTGTATCCTTGCATGTGAGATGGGTTTCCTGGATACAGCACACTGATGGGTTTTGGCTTTTTATCCAATTTGCCAGTCTGTGTGTTTTGATTGGCGCATTTAGTCCATTTACATTTAGGGTTAATATTGCTATGTGCGAATTTGGTGCTAGCTGGGTGTTTTGCCCATTAGTTGATGCAGATTCTTCATTGTGTGGATTCTCTTTACCATTTGGCATTTTTTTGTAGTGGCTGGTACTGGTTGTTCCTTTGTATGTGTAGAGCCTCTTTCAGGAGCTCTTGTAAAGCTGGCCTGGTGGTGACGAAATCTCTGAGTACTTGCATGTTCCCAAAGGATTTTATTTTTCCTTCACTTATGAAGCTTAGTTTGGCTGGATATGAGATTCTGGTTTGAAAGTTCTTTTCTTTAAGGATGTTCAATATTGGCCCCCACTATCTTTTGGCTTGTAGGATTTCTGCTGAGAGATCTGCTGTGAGTCTGATGGGCTTCCCTTTGTGGGTAACCCGACCTTCATCTCTGGCTGCCCTTAGTATTTTCTCCTTCATTCAAACCCTGGTGAATCTGACGATTACGTACCTTGGGGTGCTTCTCTTGACGAATATCTTTGTGGTGTTCTCTGTGTTTCCTGGACTTGAATATTTGCCTGCCTTGCTAGGTTCGGAAAGTTTTCCTGGATAATATCCTGCAGAGTATTTTCCAGCTTGGATTCATTCTCTTCGTCGCTTTCAGGTATGCCTATCAAACGCAGATTAGGTCTTTTCACATAGTCCCACATTTCTTGGAGACTTTGTTCATTCATTTTTACCCTTTTTTCTCCAGTCTTGCCTTCCCGTTTTATTTCATTGAGTTGATCTTCGACCTCTGATATCCTTTCTTCTGCTTGGTCAATTTGGCTGTTGATACTTCTGCATGCTTCGCGAAGTTCTCTTGTTGTGTTTTTCAGCTCCATCAGTTCACTTATATTCCTTTCTATTTTGTCCATTCTCGTTAGCATTTCGTCAAATCTTTTTTCAAGGTTCTTAGTTTCTTTGCATTGGGTTAGAACATGTTCTTTAAGTTCACAGAAGTTTCTTACTACCCACCTTCTGAAGTCTGATTCTGTCATTTCATCACACTCCTTCTCCATCCAACCTTGTTCCCTTGCTGGTGAGGAGTTGTGATCCCTTTTAGGAGGAGATGTGTTCTGGTTTCCGGTGTTTTCATCCTTTTTGCGCTGGTTTCTGCCCATCTGTAAGGATTTATCCACCTGTCCACTTTGTAGTTGCTGGCTTTCAGATTGGGTCTCAAATCTTTCAGATTGACATTCTGTTTGTTGATGATGAGGTTATTTCTGTTTCATGGTTTTCCTTCTGGCAGGCATGTCCCTCTGCTGTAGGTCTGCTGAGGTCCACTACAGGCCCTGCTTGCCTGGGGTTCACCTGCAGCAGCTGCTGAACAGTAAGGGTTGTTACCAGTTTTCTTTTTCTGCTATCTTTGTCCCAGAAGGATACCTGCCAACTGTCAATCTGATCTCTCCTTTATGAGGTGGCTCCTTGGATATATAGGGGTCAGGGAGTTGCTTGCGGAGATGGTCCCTTCTTTTTAGGAGCTCAAATGCTGAGCTCTGAGCTCCGTTGTTCATTCAGAGCTGCTGGGCACGTATATTTCGGTCTGCTGCAGCAGAGCTCATAAACGACTTTTTTTTTCCCCAGGTGATCTGTCTCAGGGATTTAGGGCTTTATGAGTTTCCGTTATGCTGCTGCCTTCTTTTTTTTTTTTTTCCTTCCGAGCTGCCCTGCCCAGCAAGGAGGCAGCCTAGTCACTGTCTGCCTGTGGAGGCTTTGCTGAGCTGCTCTGGGCTCCGCCCAGCTCCCAAGTGAACTTCCCTGCAGTCCTGTTTATATGGGTTTAGTTAGAACTGCCTCGGCAATGGTGGCCCACCTCTATTAAGGCAGAGTCTCTCTGCAGTGGCGGGTTTCCTTGGCAATGGTGGTCTACCACAGTAATGGCAGGTTGCCTTGGCAACGGTGGGCTGCCTCAGCATTAGCTGACTACCTCTGTAGTGGCGGGCTGCCTCGGTAATGGCGGATGCCCCTCCCCTACAGAGGTGGACCGTCCCGGGTTCAGCTGCACTTGCTTTCAAACTCTCAATCCAGAGAGTTTCTGATTGCTATTCTTTTGTGGGGGATGGAGCAGCCGAGCCTGATCACCTGGCTCCCTGCCTGAGACTCTTCTTTTTTTTTTTAAGTTGGTGTCCCAGTCGCCTATTGAAGAGGCGCCAGGGGGTCTGTGTATTTTCCCCTGCCGCAAGTTACTGCACTGGCTTAAACAGCGGCACTGAGATTTGTGGCGCTTTTTTAGCCCTGGGATCTACTATCCTGCTTCCCTGCTCAGTCCCCTTTTCAAACAGATGCATGGACGACTTCCCGTGGCTTCAATCGCCAGCCAAAAGGGCACACCAACCGGTGTATTTTGTACAGAGAACCGCTGCTCCAGGGCACCGACAAAGCGGCTACGCGGGGCAAAGCAGCGACGTCGGCTGCCGGCGGCGCTGGCCAAAACAGCAGCTCTGGCGACACATGGAGCTCCTCCGCCTGGGAATTTCCTAGTCTGTGGGCAATAAAAATGTGACGTCCACTCACCCTCTGCACTTTCAATGGGAGCTGCAATCCTGAGCTGTTCCTAAATGGCCACCTTGGATCAATCTCCAAAACTAATTCTTATATGCCTGTTTAAGACTGGAAATACGTTTCTAGATTCTCGAAATAAAGTGTTTCTGAACTGCTGCATACACACATCAGTTTAATTCGGTGAGGTGAATGTACACCTTGACAACCATTCCGCTAGATAGCTCCGTTTTTTTTTAGAGCTAGATATTTCTCATTAAACCCTATACTAGCATTCACTCTGGATCATCCAAATGCAGATTTTGGAAGAAACATGTTTCTAACTCGCTGAATCTAAACATAGGTGCAACTTCCTAAGGTGGACTAAAACATAGCAGATTGGTTGCAGAGATACATTTCTCCTGTGTTTTATATGCAGTCTTACCGCTAATTCTTACATGCGCACATATGGCTGGAAATATCTGTTTCTAGATTCTCCAAAGAAAGGGGTTCTGAACTGCTCCAAACACACATCCATTTAACTCTGTAAGTTGAATTTACACATTAACAGACATTCTGCTAGATAGCTCCGTTTTTATTTTAGAATCAGATATTTCTCATTACAGCCTACACTCCTATGCACTCTGGAATATCCAAACGCAGCTTTTCAAAGAAGCGTGTTTCTAACTTGCTGAATCTAAACATAGATGCAACTTCCTAAGGTGAACGAACACACAGCAGAGCAATTTGAAAGATACGTTTCTCCTGTGTTTCAGACGCAGACTTACTACTAATTCTTATATGCCTGCATATGACTGGAAATATCTGTTTCTAGATCTTCCAAAGAATGGGTTTCTGAACCGCTGCATACAAATAAGTTTAACTCTGCAAGTTGAATGTTCACCTTGACAACCATTCGGCTAGATAGCTCCGTTTTTGTTCTAGAGCCGGGTATTTTTCATTACAGCTAATACTCCCATTCACTCTGGAATATCCAAACGTATCTTCTAGAAGAAACGTCTTTCTAACTCGGTGAAACAAAACATAGATGCAACTACCTGAGGGGAAGGAACACACAGCTGAGCTGTTTGAAAGGTACATTTCTCTTGTGTTTTAGACGCAGTCTTACTGCTAATTCTTATATGCCTGTATATGGCTGGCATATCTCTTTCCAGATTCTCTAACGAAAGTGTTTCTGAACAACTGCTGCATATACACATCAGTTTAACTCTGTAAGATGAATGTACACCTTGACAACCATTCTGCTTGATAGCTCCGTTTTTGTTTTAGAGCCAGATATTTATCATTACAACCTATACTCCTATGCACTCTGGAATATCCAAACGCAGCTTTTAGAAGAAAAGTGTTTCTAACTCGCTGAATCTAATATAGATGCAGCTTCCTAAGGTGAACGAACACACAGCAGAGGAATTTGAAAGATACGTTTCTCCTGTGTTTTAGAGGCAGTCTTAGTGCTAATCCTTATATGCCTGTATATGACTGGCAATATGTTTCTAGATTCTCCAAAGAAACTGTATCTGAACCGCTGCAGGCACACATCAGTTTCACTCTGTAAGTTGAATGTATACCATGACAACCATTCTGCTAGATAGCTCCGTGTTTGTTTTAGAGCCAGATAATTCTCATTACAGCCTATACTCCCATTCACTCTGGAATGTCCAAAGGCAGTTTGAGAAGAAACGTGTCTCTAAATGGCTGAATCTAAACATAGATGCAACTTCCTAAGGTGAACGAACACACAGCAGAGCAGTTTGAAAGATACGTTTCTCCTACGTTTAGACGCAACCTTACTGTTAATTCTTTTTTTTTTTCCCATTTATTTATTTTATTGCATTTTACATTTTAGGGTACATGTGAAGAACATGCAAAATTGTTGCATAGGAACACACTTGGCAGTGTGATTTGCTGCCTTCCTCCCCATCACCTACATCTGGCATTTCTCCCCTTGCTATCTCTCCCCAGCTTCCCACCCCCCACCCTCCCTCCCCTATTTTCCCCCAACGGACCCCAGTGTGTAGTGCTCCCCTCCCTGTGTCCATGTGTTCTCATTGTTCAACACCCGCCTATGAGTGAGAACATGCGGTGTTTGATCTTCTGCTCTTCTGTCAGTTTGCTGAGAATGATGGTTTCCAGGTTCATCCATGTCCCTACAAAGGACCCAAACTCATCGTTTCTGATGGCTGCATAATATTCCATGGTGTATATGTGCCACATTTTCCCTATCCAGTCTATCGTCGATGGGCATTTGGGTTGGTTCCAGGTCTTTGCTATTGTAAACAGTGCTTCAATGAACATTCGTGTACACGTGTCCTTATAGTAGAACGATTTGTAATCCTTTGGATATATACCCAGTAATGGGATTGCTGGGTCAAATGGAATTTCTATTTCTAGGTCCTTGAGGAATCGCCACACTGTCTTCCACAATGGTTGCACTAATTTACACTCCCACCAACAGTGCAAAAGTGTTCCTATTTCTCCACATCCTCTCCAGCATCTGTTGTCTCCAGATTTTTTAATGATCGCCATTCTAACCGGCGTGAGATGGTATCTCAGTGTAGTTTTGATTTGCATTTCTCTGATGACCAGTGATGATGAGCATTTTTTCATATGTTTGTTGGCCTCACGTATGTCTTCTTTTGAGAAGTGTCTGTTCATATCCTTTGCCCACTTTTGAATGGGCTTGTTAGTTTTTTTCTTGTAAATCTGCTTTAGTTCTTTGTAAATTACGGATATCAGCCCTTTGTCAGATGGGTGAACTGCTAAAATTTTTTCCCAATCTGTTGGTTGCCGATTCACTCTAATGATTGTTTCTTTTGCTGTGCAGAAGCTGTGGAGTTTGATTAGGTCCCATTTGTCTATTTTGGCTTTTGTTGTAAATGCGTTTGGCGTTTTGGTCATGAAGTCCTTGCCTACACCTACGTCCTGAATGGTTTTGCCTAGATTTTCTTCTAGGGTTTTTATGGTGTTAGGTCTTATGTTTAAGTCTTTAATCCATCTGGAGTTAATTTTAGTGTAAGGTGTCAGGAAGGGGTCCAGTTTCTGCTTTCTGCACATGGCTAGCCAGCTTTCCCAACACCATTTATTGAACAGGGAATCCTTTCCCCATTGCTTGTTTTTGTCTGGTTTGTCAAAGATCAGATGGTTGTAGATATGTTGTGTTGCCTCCGAGACCTCTGTTCTGTTCCATTGGTTTATATCTCTGTTTTGGTACCAGTACCATGCTGTTTTGATTACTGTAGCCTTGTAGTATAGTTTGAAGTCTGGTAGTGTGATGCCCCCCGCTTTGTTCTTTTTGCTTAGAATTGACTTGGCTATGCGGGCTCTCTTTTGGTTCCATATGAAGTTTAAGGTGGTTTTTTCCAGTTCTGCAAAGAAGGTCATTGGTAGCTTGATGGGGATAGCATTGAATCTGTAAATTACTTTGGGCAGTATGGCCATTTTCACGATATTGATTCTTCCTAACCATGAACATGGGATGTTTCTCCATCTGTTTGTGTCCTCTCTTATTTCGTTGAGCAGTGGCTTGTAGTTCTCCTTGAAGAGGTCCCTTACATTCCTTGTTAGTTGTATTCCTAGGTATTTTATTCTCTTTGTGGCAATTGTGAATGGAAGTTTGTTCTTGATTTGGCTCTCTTTAAGTCTGTTACTGGTGTATAGGAATGCATGTGATTTTTGCACATTGATTTTGTATCCTGAGACTTTGCTGAACTTGCTTATCAGTTTCAGGAGGTTTGGGGCTGAGACGATGGGGTCTTCTAGATATACAATCATGTCGTCTGCAAATAGAGACAATTTGACTTCCTCCTTTCCTATTTGAATGCCCTTTATTTCTTTTTCTTGCCTGATTGCTCTGGCTAGAACTTCTAATACTATATTGAATAGCAGTGGTGAGAGCGGGCATCCTTGTCTGGTGCCACATTTCAAGGGGAATGTTTCCAGTTTTTGCCCATTCAGTATGATATTGGCTGTTGGTTTGTCATAAATAGCTTTTATTATTTTGAGATACGTTCCATTGATACATATGCCTGTATATGGCTGGAAATATCTGCTTCTAGATTCTCCAAAGAAAGTGTCTCGGAACTGCTGCATACATACATCAGTTTAACTCTGTCACTTGAATGTACTCCTTGACAACCATTCTGCTAGATAGCCCCGTTTTTGTTTTAGAGCCAGATATTTCTCATTACACCCAATACTAAAATGCACTATGGAATATCCAAACGCAGCTTTTAGAAGAAACGTGTTTCTACATCGCTGAATCTAAACATAGTTGCAACTGCCTATGGTGAACAAACACACGGCAACGCAGTTTGAAAGATACGTTTCTCTTGTGATTTAGATGCAGTCTTACTGCTAATTCTTATATACCTATATATCGCTGGAAATATCTGTTTCTAGAATCTCCAAAGAAAGGGTTTCTGAAATGCTGCATAAACACATCAGTTTAACTCTATAAGTTGAATATACACCTTGACATCCACTCTAGTAGGTAGCTTCCTTTTGGTTTTAGAGCCTGATATTACTTATTACAGCCTATACTCCCAATCACTCTGGAATATCCAAACGCAGATTTTGGATGAAACATGTTTCTAACTCACTGAATGTAAACATAGATGCAACTTACGAAGGGGAACGAACACACAGGCGAGCAGTTTGAAAGATAGGTTTCTCCCGTGTTTTAGACGCAATCTTTCTGTTAATTCCTACATGCCTGTATTTGGTTGGAAATACCTGTTTCTAGATTACACAAAGAAGGGTTTTCTGACCTGCTGCATACACACATCAGTTTACCTCTGTAAGTTCAATGTATATCTTGACAACCATTCTGCTGCATAGCTCCATTTTCATTTTACAGCCTGATATTTTTCATTACAGCCTATACTCCCCTTCACTCTGGAATATCCAAACGGAGATATTAGAGGAAATGTGTTTCTAACTCGCTGAATAAACATGGACGCAACTTTGTAAGGAGAACGAACACACAGCAGATCACTTTGAAAGATACGTTTCTCCTGTGTTTTAGACGCAGTCTTACTGCTAATTCTTATATGCCTATACACGGCTGAAAATATCTGTTTCTAGATTCTCCAAAGAAAGGGTTTCTGAACTGCTGCAAACACACATCGGTTTAACTCTGTAAGTTGATTGTACGTCTTGACAAACTTTCTACTGTATAACTCCGTTTTGGTTTTACACCCAGATATTTCTCATTACCGCCTATACTCCCATTCACTCTGGAATATCCAAACGCAGCTTTTAAAAGAAATGTGTTTCTATCTCCTTGAATATAAAGATAGATAGAACTCCCTAAGGTGAACAAACACACAGCAGAGCCGTTTGAAAGATCCGTTTTTTTCTGTGTTTTAAACGCAGTCTTACTGCTAATTCTTTTTTTTTTCCCATTTATTTATTTTATTGCATTTTAGGTTTTGGGGTACATGTGAAGAACATGCAAAATTGTTGCATAGGAACACACGTGGCAGTGTGATTTGCTGCCTTCCTCCCCATCACCTACATCTGGGATTTCTCCCCTTGCTATCTCTCCCCTGCTCCCCACCTCCCACCATCCCTCCCCTGTTTCCCCCCAACTGACCCCAGTGTGTAGTGTTCCCTTCCCTGTGTCCATGTGCTCTCATCGTTCAACACCCGCCTATGAGTGAGAACATGCGGTGTTTGATCTTCTGCTCCTCTGTCAGTTTGCTGAGAATGATGGTTTCCAGGTTCATCCATGTTCCCACAAAGGACCCAAACTCATCGTTTTTTATGGCTGCTAATTCTTATATGCCTCAATTTGGCTGGAAATATCTGTTTTTAGATCCTACAAAGAACTGGTTTCTGAACTCCTGCATACACACATCAGTTTAACTCTGTAGGTTGAATGCACACATTGACAACCACTCTGCTATATAGCTCCGTTTTAGTATCAGAGCCAGATATTTTTCATTAAAACTTATACATCCCTTCACTCTGGACTATCCAAACGCAACTCCTAAAAGAAACGTGTTTCTAACTCGCTAAATCTAACGATAGATGCAACTCCCTAAGGAGAACGAACACACAGCAGAGCAGTTTGAAAGATCCATTTTTTCTGTTTTTAAACGCAGTTTACTGCTAATTTTTATATGCCTGCATTTGGCTGGAAATATCTGTTTTTAGATTCTCCAAAGAAAGGGTTTCTGAACTGTTGAATATGCCCATCAGTTTAACTCTGTAAATTGAAAGCACAAATTGACAACCATTCTGCTAGATAGCTTCGTTTTGTTTTAGAGCCAGATATTTCTCATTAGAGCATATACTCCCATTCAATCTGGAATATCCAAACGCAGCTCACAGAAGAAACGTGTTTCTAACTCGCTGAATCTAAAAATAGATGCAACTCCCTAAGGTAAACAAAAACACAGCAGAGCATTTTGGAAGATCCGTTTTTTCTGTGTTTTAAATGCAGGCTTACTGCTAATTTTTAGATTTCTGGATTTGGCTGTAAATATCTGTTTTCAGATACAACAAAGAAAGGTTTTCTGAACTGGTGCATACACACATCAGCTTAACTCTGTCAGTTGAATGTACACATTGAGAACCATTCTGCTAGATAGCTCCGTTTTTCTTTTAGAGCCAGATATTTCTCGTTACACCCTATACTCCCATTCTCTCTGGAATTTCCAAACGCAGCTTTTAGAATAAACGTGTCTGTAACTTGGTGAACCAAAACATAGACACAACTTCCTAATGTGAATGAACAGAAAGCAGAGCATTTTGAAAGATACATTTCTCATGTGTTTTAGACACAGTTTTTCTGCTAATGCTTATATTTATGTATATGGCTGGAAATATCGGCTTCTTGATTCTCCAAAGAAAGTGTTTCTGAACTGCTGCATACACACATCCATTTAACTCTGTAAGTTTAGTGTACACCTTGACAACCATTTTGCTAGATAACTCCGTTTTTGTTTTAGAGTCAGATATTTCCCATTACACTCTATACTCCCATGCACTCTGGAATATCCAAACGCAGCTTCTAGAAGAAACGTGTTTCTAACTCACAAAATTAAAACATAGATGTAACTTTCTATGTTGAATGAAAACAAAGCAGAGCAGTTTGAAAGATACGTTTCTTCTATATTTTAAATGCAGTCTTTCTGCTAACATATATGCCTGTATACAGCTGGAAATATCTGTTTCTAGATTCTCCAAAGAAAGTGTTTCTGAACTGCTGCATCCACACATCAGCTTAAGTATATAAGTTGAATTTACACGTTGACAACCACTCTGCTAGATAGCTCCGGTTGTTTTTAGAGCCAGAGAATTCTCATTACAGCCTATACGCCCATGCACTCTGGAATATCCAAACGCAGCTTTTAGAAGAAACGTGTTTCTAACTCACTGAATGTAAACATAGAAGCAACATTGTAAGGCGAAGGAACACACAGCACAGCAGTTTGGAAGATACGTTTCTCCTGTGTATTAAAACCAGTCTGACTGCTAATTCTCACAGGCCTGTATATGGCTTTAAATATCTGTTTCTAGTTGTTCCAAAGAAAGGGTTTCTGAACTGCTGCATACACACATCAGTTTAACTCTGAACGTTGAATGTACATCTTGACCACCATTCCGCTAGAAAGATCCGTTTTTGTTTTAGATCCAGATATTTCTTATTACCGCCTACACTCCCATTCACTCAGGAATATCCAAATGCAGCTTTGAGAATAAACGTGTTTCTAACTCGCTGAACCCAAACATAGATGCAACCTCCTAAGGTGAACGAACACAGAGCAGAGCAGTTTCAAAAATACATTTCTCCTGTGTTTTAGACGGAGTCTTACTGCTAATTCTTCTATGCTTGTATATGGCTGGAAATATCTGTTCTAGATTCTCCAAAGAAAATGTTTCTGAAGTGCTGCATGCACACATCAGTTTAACTCTGTAAGTTCATTGTACATCTTGACAACAATTCTGCTAGAAAGCTCCGTTTTTGTTTTAGAGCCAGATTTTTCTCTTTACATCCTATAATCACATTGACTCTGGAATATCCAAAGGCAGCTTTTAGAACAAACGTGTTTCTAACTCGCTGAATCTAAAAATGCATGCAACTTCCTAAGGTGAAAGAACACACATCGCAGAGCGGTTTGAAACATATGTTTCTCCTGTGTTTTAGATGCAGTCTTACAGCTAATTCTTATACGCCCGTATATGGCTGGGAATATCTCTTTCTAGATTCTCCAAAGAAAGGGTTTCTGAACTGCTGCATAAACGCATCAGCTTAATTCTGTAAGTTGAATCTACAGCTGACAACCATTCTGCTAGATAGCTCCGTTTTTGTTTTAGAGCCAGATATTTCATTACAGCCTATATTCCCATTCACTCTGGAATATCCAAACACAGATTTTAGAAGAAACGTGTTTCTAACTCGCTGAATCTAACCATAGATGCAACTTCCTAAAGTGAACAAACACACAGCAGAGCAGTTTGAAAGATCCGTTTTTTCTGTTTTTCAAACGCAGTCTTACTGCTAATTTGTATATGCCTGGGTTTGGCTGGAAATATCTGTTTTTAGATTCTCCTAAGAAAGTGTTTCCGAAGTGCTGCATACACCCATAAGTTTAACTCTGTAAGTTGAATGCACACATTGATAACCATTCTGCTAGATACTTCAGTTTTTGTTTTAGAGTCAGATATTTCCTATTACATCTTTTATTCCCTCTGACTCTGAAATATCCTAACGCAGCTCCTCGAAGAAAGGTGTTTCTAACTCGTTGAATCTAAAGATAGATGCAACTCCCTAAGGTGAACGAAAACACAGCAGAGCAGTATGGAAGATCCATTTTTCTCTGTTTTAAATGCAGTGTAACTGCTAATTCTTAGATTCCTAGATTTGGCTGTGAATACCTGTTTTCAGATACAACAAAGAACGGTTTTCTGAACTGGTGCATACACACATCAGCTTAACTCTGTCAGTTGAATGCACTCATTGAGAACCATTCTGCTAGATATCTCCGTTTTTCTTTTAGAGCCACATATTTTTCATTACACCCTATGCTCCCATTCTCTCTGGAATTTCCAAACGCAGCTTTTAGAATAAACGTGTCTGTAACATGCTGAACCAAAACATAGACGCAACTTCCTAAGCTGAATGAACACACAGCAGAGCATTTTGAAAGATATGATTCTCATGTGTTTTAGATGCAGTTTTTCTGCTAATGGTTATATTCACATATATGGGTGGAAATATCTGTTTCTAGATTCTCCAAAGAAAGTGTTTCTGAACTGCTGCATACACACATCAGTTTAACTCTGTAAGTTGAATGTACACCTTGACAACCATTCTGCTAGATAGCTCCATTATTTTTAGAGCCAGACAATTCTCATTACAGCCTATACTGCAATGCACTCTGGAATATCCAAAAGCAGCTTTTAGAAGAATCATGTTTCTAACTCGCTGAATTTTAACATAGATGCAACTTCCTAAGTTGAACGAAAACACGGCAGAGCAGTTTGAAAGTTACGTTTCTCCTGTGTTTTAGAGGCAGTCTTTCTGCTAATTCTTATAAGGCTGCATATGGTTGGCAATAACTGTTTCTGGATTCTCCAAAGAACGTGTTTCTGTACTGCTGCATACACACATCAGTTTTACTCTGTAAGTTGAATGTACACCTTGACAATCATTCTGCTAGATAGCTCCGTTATTTTTAGAGCCAGACAATTCTCATTACAGTCTGTACTGCAATGCACTCTGGAATATCAAAACGCAGCTTCTAGAAGAAAGATGTTTCTAACTCGCTGAACCAAAACATAGCTGCAGCTTCCTAAATTGAAGAAACACACAGCAGGGCAGTTTGAAAGATATGTTTCTCCTGTGTTTTAGATGCAGTCTTACTGCCAATTCTTATATGCCTGTATATGGCTGGAAATATCTGTTTCTAGATTCTCCAAATAGCGTGTTTCTGAACTGCTGAATAAACACATCTGTTTAACTCTGTAAGTTGAATGTCCACGTTGACAACAATTCTGCTAGATAGCTCCATTTTTGTTTTAGAGCCAGATATTTCTCATTACAGCCTATACTCCCATTGACTCTGGAATATCCAAATGCAGATTTTAGAAGAAACGTGTTTCTAACTAGCTGAATCTAAACATAGATGCAACTTTCTAAGGTCAATGAACACACAGCAGAGCAGTTTGAAACATACGTTTCTCTTCTGTTTTAGAATCATCTTACTGCTAATTCTTATATGAATGTATATGGTTGGAAACTTCTCTTTCCAGCTTCTGAAAAGAAAGGGTTTCTGAACTGCTGCATACCCACATCAGTTAAACTCTGTAAGTTGATTGTACACCTTGACAAGCTTTCTGCTTGATAGCTCGGTTTTTATTTTACAGCCAGATATTTCTCATTACAGCCTATACTCCCATGCATTCTGGAATATCTAAACGCAGCTTTTAGAAGAAAATTGTTTCTATCTCGCAGAACCAAAACATAGATGTAACTTCCTAAGTTGAACGAACACACAGCAGAGCAGTTTGAAAAATACTTTCTCCTGTGTTTTAGACGCAGTCTTCCTGCTAATTCTTATATGAATGCATATGGCTGGAAATATCTGTTTCTAGATTCCCCAAAGAAAGTGTTTCTGAACTGCTGCATACACACATCAGTTTAACTCTGTATATTGAATGTACACCTTGACACCCATTCTGCTAGATAGCTCCATTTTTGCTTTAGAGCCAGTTATTTCTCATTACAGCCTATACTTTTATTCACTCTGGAATATCCAAACGCATCTAGAACAAACCCGTTTCTAACTCGCTGAATCAAAACATAGCTGCAACTTCCTAAGGTGAACGAACACAAAGCAGAGCAGTTTAAAAGATACGTTTCTCCTGTATTTTAGATGCAGTCATTCTGCTAATTCCTATATTCCTGTATATGGCTGGAAATATCTGTTTCCAGTTTCTCCAAGAAAAGTTTTCTGAACTGATGCATAGACACATCAGTTTAACTCTATAAGTTGAATGTACACCTTGACAACCATTCTCCTAGATAGTTCAGTTTTTGTTTCAGAGCCAGATATTTCTCATTACAGCCTATACTCCCATGCACTCTGGAACATCCAAACGCAGCTACATAGATACAACGTCTGAGGTTGAACACACAGCAGAGCAGTTTTACAGATAGGTTTCTCCTATGTTTGAGACACAGTCTTACTGCTAACTCTTATATGCCTGTATATGGCTGTAAATATCTGTTTCAAGAAGCTCCAAAGAAAGGGTTTCTGATCTGCTGCATACACACATCAGTTTAACACTCTAAGTTGAATGTACTCGTTCACAACCATTCTACTGGATAACCTCGTTTTAACTTTGGAGTCAGACATTTCTCATTACTGCCTATCCTCCCATTCGCTTTGGAATATCCAAACGTGGCTTTTAGAAGAAACGTGTTTCAAACACGCTGAATCTAAACATAGATGCAACTTCCTAAGGTGAACGAACACAAAGCAGAGCAGTTTGAAATATACGTTTCTCCTGTATGTTAAACGCCATCTTACTGCTAATTTTATATGCCTGTAATATGGCTGGAAATACCTGTTTCTAGGATCTACAAAGAAAGGTTTTTTGAACTGTTGCACACATGTCAGTTAAACTCTGTAAGTTGATTGTACAGCTTGACAACCATTCTGGTAGATAGCCCCGTTTTTGTTTTAGAGCAAGATATTTCTCATTACAGCCTATCCTCCCATTCACTCTGGAATATCCAAACGCAACTTTTAGAATAAAGGTGTTTCTAATGCGCTGAATCTAAACATAGATGCAACTTCCTAAGGTGAACGAACAGAAAGCAGAACAGTTTGAAATATACGTTTCTCCTGTGTTTTAAACTCAGTCTTTCTGCTAATTCTTATATGCCAGTATATGGCTGGAAAAATCTGTTTCTAGATTCTCCAAAGAAAGGATTTCTAACTGCTGGGCACATATATCAGTTTAACTCTGTAAGTCGATTTTACAGCTTGACAACCATTCTGCTACTTTTGTTTTAGAGCAAGATATTTCTCATTACAGCCTATAGTCTCAGTCACTCTGGAATATCCAAAGGTAGGTTTTAGAAGAAACGTGTTTCTAACTCGCAGAATGTAACCATAGATGCAACTTCCTAAGGTGAACGAACACAAAGCAGAGCAGTTTGAAATATACATTTCTCCTGTGTTTTAAACGCAGTCTTACTGCCAATTCTTATATGCCTGAATAAAGCTGGAAATATCTGTTTCTAGAATCTACAAAGAAGGGGTTTCTGAACTGCTGCATTCATATATCAGTTTACCTCTGTAAGTTGATTGTACAGCTTGACAACGATCCTTCTCGTTAACTCTGTTTTAGTTTTACAGCAAGATATTTCTCATTACGGCCTATCCTCCCATTCACTCTGGAATATCCAAACGCACAACCATTCTGCTACATAGCTCCGTTTTTCTTTTAGAGCAAGATATTTATCATTACAGCCTATCCTCCCTGTCACTCTGGAATATCCGAACGCAACTTTTAGAAGAAATGTGTTTCTAACTCTCTGAATCTAATCATACATGCAACTTCAGAAGGTGAACGAACACAAAGCAGAGCAGTTTGAAATATACGGTTCTCCAGTGTTTTAAATGCAGTCTTACGGCTTATTCGCATATGCCTGTATATGCCTGGAAATATGTGTTTCTAGATTCTGCAAAGAAAGGGTTTCTGAACCGCTCCACTCACACATCCATTTAACTCTGTAACTTAATTATGCAGCTTGACAACCATTCTGCTAGATAGCTCCGTTTTTGTTTTAGAGCAAGATATTTCTCATTACAGCTTATCCACCCATTCACTCTGGTATATTTAAACGTAGGTTTTCGAAGAAACGTGTTTCTAACTCGCTGAATCTAAACATACATGCAACTTCCTACGTTGAATGAACACAAAGCAGAGCAGGTTGAAATAGACGTTTCTCCTGTGTTTTAAACGCAGTCTTACTGCTAATTCTAAAGTTTCCGTATATGGCTGGAAATATCTGTTTCTAGATTCTGCAAAAAAAAAAAAAAGGATTTCTGATCTGCTGCAGACACACATCAGTTTAACTCTGTAAGTTGATTGTACAGCTTGACAAGCATTCTGCTAGATAGTTCCGTTATTCTTTTAGAGTAAGATATTTCTCATAACAGCCTATTCTCCCATTCACTCTAGAATATCCAAACGCAGCTTTCAGAAGAAACGTTTCAAACTCGCTGAATCAAAACATACATGCAACTTCCTAAGTTGAAGAAACACAAAGCAGAGCAGTTTGATATGTACGTTTCTCCTGTGTTTTAATCGCAGCCTTACTGCTAATTCTTACGTTCCTGTATGTGGCTGGAAATATGTGTTTCTACATTCTCCAAAGAAAGGATTTCTGAACTGTTGAAAACACAGATCAGTTTAACTCTGTAAGTTGATTGTGCAGCTTTACAGCCATTCTGCTAGATAGCTCCGTTTTTGTTTTAAAGTAAGATATTTCTCATAACAGCTTATCCACCCATTCACTCTGGAATATCCAACCGAAGCTTTTAGAAGAAACGTGTTTCTACCTCGCTGAATCTAAACATAGATGCAACTTCCTAAAGTGAATGAACACAAAGCATTGCAGTTTTAAATATACGTTTCTCCTGTGTCTTAAACGCAGTCTTACTGCTAATTCTTACATGCCCCTATATGGTGGAAATATCTGTTTCTAGATTCTCCAAAGAAAGGATGTCTGAATTGGTGCACACACACGTCAGTTTACCTCTGTAAGTTGATTGTACAGCTTGACAACCATTCTGCTAGATAGCTCCGTTGTTGATATAGAGCAAGATATTTCTCATTACAGCCTAACCTCCCATTCACTCTGGAATATCCAAAGGCAGCATTTAGAAGAAAAGTGTTTCTAACTCGCTGAATCCAAACATAGATGCAACATCCTAAGTTGAACAAACAAAAAGCTGAGCAGTTTGAAATATACGTTTCTCCTGTGTATTAAACGCAGTCTTACTCCTAATCTTTATATGCCTGTATGTGGCTGGAAATATCTGTTTCTAGATTCTCCAAAGAAAGGATTTCTGAACTGCTGAAAAGACACATCACTTTAACTCCGTAAGTTGATTCTGCAGCTTGACAACCATTCTGCTAGATAGCTCTGATTTGTTTTAGAGCAAGATATTTCTTATTACGGCCTATCCTCTCATTTACTCTGGCATATCCAAACGCAGCTTTTAGAACAAGCGTGTTTCTAACTCGCTGAGTCTAAACATAGATGTAACTCCATAAGGTGAACGAACAGAAAGCAGAGCAGTTTGAAATATACGTTTCTATTCTGTTTAAAAGGCAGTCTTACTGCTTATTCTTATATGTCTGTAATATGGCTGGAAATATCTGTTTCTAGGATCTCCAAAGAAAGGGTCCCTGAGCTGCTGCACACAAACAGCATTTGAATTTTTTAAGTTGGTTGTACATCTTCACAACCATTCTGCTAGATAGCTCCGTTTTGTTTTAGAACAAGATATTTCTTATTATGGCCTATCCTCCCATTCGTTCTGGAATATCCAAACGCAGTTTTAGAAGAAACGTGTTTCTAACTCGCTGAATCTAAACATAGAGGCAACTTCCTAAGGTGAACGAACACAAAGCAGAGCAGTTTGAAATATACATTTCTCCTGTGTTTTAAACTCAGTCTTACTGCTTATTTTTATATGCCTGCATATGCCTAGAAATATCTGTTTCTAGATTCTCCAGAGAAAGGATTTCTGAACTGCTGCCCACACACAACAGTTTAACTCTGTATGCTGAGTGTAAAACTTGGCAACAATTCTGCTAGATAGATCCGTTTTTGTTTTAGAGCAAGACATTTCTCTTTATGGCTTATCCTACCAGTCACTCTGGAATATCCATACGCTGCTTTTAGAAGAAACGTGTTTGTAACTCGCTGAATCTAAATATTGATGCAATTTCCTAAGGTGAACGAACACAAAGCAGAGCAGTTTGAAATATACGTTTCTCCTGTGTTTTAATCGCAGTCTTACTGCTGATTCTCATATGCCTGTATATGGCTGGAAATATCTGTTTCTACATTCTCCAAAGAAAGGATTTCTGAACTGCTGCACACACACATCAGTTCAGCTCTGTAAGTCTATTTTACATCTTGACAATCATTCTGCTAGATAGCTCAATTTTTGTTTTAGAGCAAGATATTTCTCATTACCTCCCATTCACTCTGGAATATCGAAACGCAGCTTTTAGAAGAAACGTGTTTCTGACTCGATGAATCTAAACATAGATGCATATTCCTGAGGTGAACCAACACAAAGCAGAGCAGTTTGAAATATGCGTTTCTTCAGGGCTTTAAACGCAGTCTTACTGCTAATTCTTATATGCCCGCATATGGCTGGAAATATCTGTTTCTAGATTCTGCAATAAAGGATTTCTGAACTCCTGCACACACATCAGTATAATTCTGCAAGTTGATTGTACAGTTTGACAACCATTCTGCTAGATAGCTCCGTTTTTGTTTTAGAGCAAGATATTTCTCATTACGGCCTATCCTCCGATTCACTCTTGGTTATCCAAACGCAGCTTTTAGAAGAAACGTGTTTCTAACTAGCTGAATCTGAACATAGATGCAAATTCCTAAGGTGAACGAACAAAAGTATAACAGTTTGAAATATACGTTTCTCCTGTATTTAAATCACAGTCTTATTGCTAATTCTTATATGCCTGTAATATTGCTGGAAATATCTTTTTCTAGGATCTCCAAAGAAAGGGTTCCTGAACTGTTGCACACACACATCAGTTGAATTCTATAAGTTGATGTACAGCTTGACAACCATTCTGCTAGATAGCCCCGTTTCTGTTTAAGAGCCAGATATTTCTCATTACAGCCTATACTCCCATTCACTGTGGAATATCCAAACTCAGCTTTAAGAAGAAACGTGTTTCTAACTCGCTGAATCTAAATATAGATGCAACTTCCTAAGGTGAATGAACACAAAGCAGAGTAGTTTGAAATAAACGTTTCTCCTGTGTTTTAAACGCAGTCTTACTGCTAATTCTTCTATTCCCATATATGGCTGGAAATATCTGTTTCTAGATTCTGAAAACAAAGGATTTCTGAACTGCTGCACACACACATCAGTATAACTCTGTAAGTTGATTGTACAGCTTCACAGCCATTCTGCCAGATGGATCTGTTTTTCTTTTAGAGCAAGATAATTCTCATTACTGGCAATCCTCCCATTCACTCTGGAATATGCAAACGCAGCTTTTGGAAGAAACGTGTTTCTCACTCACTTAATCAAACCATGCATGCAACTTCCTAAGTTGAACGAAAAGAAAGCAGAGCACTTTGAAATGTTCAGTTCTCCTGTGTTTTACACAGTCTTACTGGTTATTCTTATATGCCTGTATATGGCTGGAAATATCTGTTTCTACATTTTACAAAGAAAGCGTTTCTGAACTGCTGTATGCAGTCATCAGTTTAACTCTGAACGTTGATTGTACGCCTTGACAACCATTCAGCTAGATAGCTCTGTTTTTCTATTAGAATCAGATATTTCCCATTATAGCCTATACTCCCTTTCACTCTGGAATATCCAAACGCAGCTTTTAGAAGAAACGTGTTTCTAACTTTCTGAATCTAAACATAGATGCAACTTCCTAAGGTGAACGAACGCACAGCAGAGCACTTTGAAAGAGACGTTTCTACTGTGGTTTAGATGCGAGCTTACCGCTAATTCTTATGTGCCTGTATGCGGCTGGAAATATCTCTTTCTAGATTATCCCAAGAAAGGGTTTCTGAACTGCTGCACTCACACATCAGTTGAACTCTGTAAGTTGATTGTACAGCTTGACAACCATTCTGCTGGATAGCTCTGTTTTTGTTTTAGAGCAAGATATTTCTCATTACGGCCTATCCTCCCTTTCATTCTGGAATATCCAAATGCAGCTTTTAGAAGAAACGTGTTTCTAACTCGCTGAATCTAAGCATAGATGCAACTTTCTACGCTGAACAAACAAAAAGCTGAACAGTTTGAAATATACGTTTCTCCTGTGTATTACATGCAGTCTTACTCCTATTTTTTTATGCCTGTATGTGGCTGGAAATATCTGTTTCTAGATTCTCCAAAGAAAGGATTTCTGAACTGCTGAAAACACACATCACTTTAACTCCGTATGTTGATTCTGCAGCTTGACAACCATTCTGCTAGATAGCTCTGTTTTTGTTTTAGAGCAAGATATTTCTTATTACGGACTATCCTCCTCTTTACTCTGGAATATCCAAACGCAGCTTTTAGAACAAACGTGTTTCTAACCTGCTGAATCTAAACATAGATGCAACTCCATAAGGTGAACAAAGAGAGGGCAGAGCAGTTTGAAATATACGTTTCTCCTGTGTTTAAAAGGAGTCTTACTGCTAATTCTTATATGTCTGCAATATGGCTGGAAATATCTGTTTCTGGAACTCCAAAGAAAGGGTTCCTGAACTGCTGCACAAAAACATCATTTGAACTTTTTAATTTGATTGTACATCTTGACAACCATTCTGCTACATAGCTTCGTTTTGTTTTAGAACAAGATATCTCTCATTACAGCCTATCCTCACATTCACTCTGGATTACCCAAACGCAGATTTTGGAAGAAAAGTGTTTCTAACTCGCTGAATCTAAACATAGATGCAACTTCATAAGCTGAACGGACACAAAGCAGAGCAGTTTGAAATGTACCTTTCTACTGTGTTTTAAACGCAGTCTTACTGCTTGTTCTTATATGATTGCATATGCCTGGAAATATCTGTTTCTAGATTCTCCAGAGAAAGAATTTCTGAACTGCTGCCCACACACAACAGTTTAACTCTGTAAGCTGATTGTAAAGCTTGACAACAATTCTGCTAGATAGCTCCGTTTTTGTTTTAGAGCAAGATATTTCTCATTGTGGCTTATCCTACCAGTCAGTCTGGGACATCCATACGTAGCTGTTAGGAGAAACGTGTTTGTAACACGCTGAATCTAAATATAGATGCAATTTCCTAAGGTGAATGAACGCAAAGCAGAGCACTTTGAAATATACGTTTCTCCTGTGTTTTAAACGCAGTCTTACTACTAATACTTATATGCCTGTATATGGCTGGAAGTATCTGTTTCTAGATTATCTGAAGAAAGGGTTTCTGAACTGCTGCTCTCACACATCAGTTTAACTCTGTGAGTTGATTTTACAGTTTCACAACCATTCTGCTAGATAGCTCCGTTTTTGTTTCAGAGCAAGACATTTCTAACTACAGCCTATACCCCCATTCACTCTGGAATATCCAAACGCAGATTTGAGAAGAAACGTGTTTCTAACTTACTGAATCTAAACATAGATGCAACTTCCTAAGGTGAACGAAAACAAAGCAGAGCAGTTTGAAATATACGTTTCTCCTGTGTTTTAAACAGTCTTACTGCTGATTCTCATATGCCTGTATATGGGTGGAAATATCTGTTTGTACATTCTCCAAATAAAGGATTTCTGAACTGCTGCACACACACATCAGTTCAACTCTGTATGTCTATTTTACATCTTGACAACCATTCTGCTAGATAGCTCCATTTTTATTTTAGAGCAAGATATTTCTCATTACCGCCTATCCTTCCATTCACTCTGGAATATCCAAACGCAGGTTTTAGAAGAAACGTGTTTCTAACTCGCTGAATCTAAACACAGATGCAACTTCCTAAGGTGAATGAACACAAAGTAGAGCAGTTTGAAATATACGTTTCTCCTGAATTTAAAACGCAGTCTTATTGCTAATTCTTATATGCCTGTAATATTGCTGGAAATATCTGTTTCTAGGATCTCCAAAGAAAGGGTTCCTGAACTGCTGCACACACACATCAGTTGAAATCTGTAAGTTGATGTACAGCCTGACAACCATCCTGATAGATAGCTCCATTTTTGTTTTAAAACAAATATTTCTCATTACAGCTTATCCTCCCATTCACTCAGGAATACTCAAACGCAGCTTTAAGAAGAAACGTGTTTCTAACTCGCTGAATCTAAACATAGATGTAACTTACAAAGGTCAACGAACACAAAGCAGAGCAGTGTGAAATATTCGGTTCTC
Source organism: Sapajus apella (assembly GCF_009761245.1). Classification (NCBI taxonomy): domain Eukaryota; kingdom Metazoa; phylum Chordata; class Mammalia; order Primates; family Cebidae; genus Sapajus; species Sapajus apella. The sequence continues at coordinate 118,971 of NW_022437031.1, forward strand.
CTATGTTTTAAACGCAGTCTTACTGCTAATTCTTGTATGCCTGTATATGACTGGAAATATATGTTTCTAGATTCTCCACAGAAAGCGTTGCTGAACTGCTATATTCACACATCTGTTTAACTCTGTAAGTTGAATATACACCTTGACAATCATTCTGCTAGATATCTCCGTTTTTGTTTTAGAGCCAGATATTTTTCATTACAGTCTATACTCCCATTTACTCAGAAATATCCAAACGGAGATTTTAGAAGAAACGTGTTTCCGACTTGCTGAATCTAAACATAGATGCAACTTCCTAAGGTGAACGAAAACACAACAGAGCAGTTTGAAAGAGACGTTTCTCCTGTGGTTTAGACGCGATCTTACCGCTAATTATTATGTGCCTATAGATGGCTGGAAATATCTCTTTCTAGATTCCCCAAGAAAGGGTTTCTGCTCTGCTACATTCACACCTCTGTTTACCTCTGTAAGTTGAATATACACCTTGACAATCATTCTGCTAGATAGCTCCGTTTTTGTTTTAGAACCAGATATTTCTCATTACACACTATACAACCATTCACTCAGGAATATCCAAACGCAGCTCTTAGAGGAAACGTTTTTCTAACTTACCGGTAATTATTATGTGCCTATAGATGGCTAGAAATATCTCTTTCTAGATTCCCCAAAGAAAGGGTTTCTGAGCTGCTACGTTCAAACATCTGTTTAACTCTGTAAGCTGAATATACACCTTGACAATCATTCTGCTAGATAGCTCCGTATTTGCATTAATGCCAGATATTTCTCATTACACAATATGCTCCCATTCACTCGGGAATATCCAAACGCAGCTTTTAGAAAAAACCTGTTTCTAACTCGGTGAATCTAAACATACATGCAACTTCCTAAGGTGAACGAACGCAGCAGAGCAGTTTTAAAAAGACGTTTCTCCTGTGGTTTAGACGCGATCTTACCGCTAATTCTTATGTGCCTGTATACGGATGGAAATATCTCTTTCTAGATTCTCCAGAGAAAGGGATTCTGAACTGCTACATTCACACATCTGTTTAACTCTGTAAGTTGAATATACACCTTGACAATCGTTCTGGTAGATAGCTCCGTTTTTGTTTTAGAGCCAGATATTTCTCATTACACCCTATATTGCCATTCACTCAGGAATATCCAAACGCAGCTTTTAGGAGAAACGTGTTTCTAACACGATGTATCTAAACATACATGGAACTTTCTAATGTGAACAAACACACAGGAGAGCAGTTTGAAAGATACTTTTCTCCTGTGTTGTAGACACGATCTTACTGCTAATTCTTTTGTGCCTGCATATGGATTTAAATATCTGTTTCGAGATTCTCCAAAGAAAGAGTTTCTGTACTGCTACATTCACACAACTGTTTAACTCTGTACGTTGAATATACGCCTTGACAATCATTCTGCCAGATAGCTCCGTTTTTGTTTAAAAGCCAGATATTCCTCATTATAAATTATATTCCCATTCACTCAGGAATATCCAAACGCAGCTTTTAGAAGAGACGTGTTTCTAACTCGCTGAATCTAAACATAGATGCAACCTCCTAAGGTGAACCAACACACACAAGAGCATTTTGAGAGATACTTTTCTCCTGTGGTTTAGATGCGATCTTGCCGCTCATTCTTATGTGTCTGTATATGGCTGGAAATGTCTGTTTTTAGAATTTCCAAAGAAATAGTTTCTGAACTGCTACATTCACACATCTGTTTAACTCTGTACGTTGAATATATACCTTAACAGTCATTCTGCTTGATAGCTCCGTTTTTGTTTTAGAGCCAAATATTTCTCATTACACCCTATACTCCCATTCACTCAGGAATATCCAAACGCATCTTTTAGAAATGTCGTGTTTCTAACTCGCTGAATCTATACATAAATGCAACTTCCTAAGGTGAACAAGCATACAGCAGAGCAGTTTCAAAGAGACGTTTCTCCTATGTTTTAAACGCGATCTTACCGGTAATTCCTGTGTGTCTGCATATGGATGGAAATATCTGTTTCTAGATTCCAAAAAGAAATGGTTTCTGAACTGCTACATTCACACATCAGTTTAACTCTGTAAGTTGAGTATAAACCTTCACAGTCATTATGCTAGATAGCTCGGTTGTTATTTTAGAGCCATATATTTCTCATTACACACTATACTCCAATTCACTCAAGAATATCCAAAGGCAGCTTTTAGAGGAAACGTGTTTCTAACTCGCTGAATGTAAACATAGTTGCAACTTCCTAAGGTGAACGAACACACAGCAGAGAGGTTTGAAAGAGACGTTTCTCCTGTGGTTTAGACGCGATCTTACCGCTGATTCTTATGTGCCTGTATATGGCTGGAAATATCTCTTTCTAGATTCTCCCAACAAAGGGTTTCTGTACTGCTACATTGACACATCTGTGTAACTCTGTAAGTTGAATATACACCTTGACAATCATTCTGCTAAATAGATCCGTTTTTGTTTTAGAGCAAGATATTTCTCATTACACCATATACTCCCATTCACTCAGAAATATCCAAAAGCAGCTTTTAGAAGAAAAGTGTTTCTAACTCGCCAAATTTAAACATAGATTCAACTTCCTAAGGTGAGCGAACGCACAGCAGAACAGTTTGAAAAAGACGTTTCTCCTGTGGTTTAGACGCCATCTTACCGCTAATTCTTATGTGCCTGTATATGGCTGGAAATATCTCTATCTAGATTCTCCAAAGAAAGGGTTTCTGACCTGCTACATTCACACCTCTGTTTAATTCTGTAAGTTGAATATACACCTTGTCAATCACTCTGCTAAAAGCTCTGTTTTTGTTTTAGAGCCACATATTTCTCATTACAGTGTATACTCCCATTCACTCAGGAATATACAAACGCAGCCTTTAGAAGAAACGTGTTTCTAACTCGCTGAATCTAAACATAGATGCAAATTCCTAAGGTGAACGAACACACAGCAGAGCAGTTTGAAAGAGACGTTTCTCCTGTGGTTGAGAAGAGATCTGACTGCTAATTCTTATGTGCGTGTATGTGACTGGAAATATCTGTTTCTAGATTCTCCAAATAAGTGTTTCTGAACTATTCTGTTAGTTGAATATACACATTGACGATCATTCTGCTAGATAGCTCCGTTTTTGTTTTAGAGCCAGATATTTCTCATTACACACTATACTCCCATTTAATAGGAATATCCAAACGAAGCTTTTAGAAGAAACGTGTCGATAACTCGCTAAATCTAACCATACATGCAACTTTCTAAGGTCAACGAACACACAACAGAGCAGTTTGAAAGAGACGTTTCTTCTGTGTTTTCGTCGCGATCTTACCGTTAATACTCACGTGCCTGTATATGGCTGGAAATATCTCTTTCTAGATTCTCCAAAGAAAGGGTTTCTGTACTGCTACATTCACACATCTGTTTAACTCTGTAAGTTGAATATACAACTTGACAATCATTGTGCTACGTAGATCCGTTTTCGATTTAGAACGAGATATTTCTCATTATACCATATACTCCCATTCACTCAGGAATATCAAAAAGCAGCTTTTAGAAGAAAAGTGTTTCTAACTCGCTGAATTTAAACATAGATAAAACTTCCTAAAGTGAGCGAACGCACAGCAGAACAGTTTGAAAAAGACGTTTCTCCTGCGGTTTAGACGCCATCTTACCGCTAATTCTTATGTGCCTGTATATGGCTGGAAATATCTCTATCTAGATTCTCCAAAGAAAGGGTTTCTGACCTGCTACATTCACACATCTGTTTAATTCTGGAAGTTGAATCTACACCTTGTCAATCACTCTGCTAAAAGCTCTGTTTTTGTTTTAGAGCCACATATTTCTCATTACAGTGTATACTCCCATTCACTCAGGAATATACAAACGCAGCCTTTAGAAGAAACGTGTTTCTAACTCGCTGAATCTAAACATAGATAAAACTTCCTAAGTTGAACGAACACACAACAGAGCAGTTTGAAAGAGACGTTTCTTCTGTGTTTTCGACGCGATCTTACCGTTAATACTTATGTGCCTGTATATGGCTGGAAATATCTGTTTCTAGATAGTCCAAAGAAAGCGTTTCTGAACTGCTACATTCACACATCGGTTTAACTCTGTACGTTGAATATACACCGTGACAATAATTCTGCTAGAAAGCTCCATTTTTGTTTTAGACCCAGATATTTCTCAGTACACCTTATAGGCCGATTCACTCAGGAATATACAAAGGCGGCTTTTAGAAGAAACGTGTTTCTAACTCGCTGAATCTAAATATAGATGCAACTTCCTAAGTGAATGAACACACAACAGAACAGTTTGAAAGATACGTTTCTCCTGTGTTTTACATGCAGTCTTACTGCTAATTCTTGTTTGGCTGTGTATTGCTGGAAATATGTGTTTCTCGATTCTGCAAAGAAAGCGTTTCTGTACTGATGCACACACACACATCAGTTTAACTCTGAGAGTTGATTGTACGCCTTCTCCACCATTCTGCTAGATAGCTCCGTTTTTGTTTTAGAGCCAGATATTTTTAATTACAGGCTATACTCCCATTCACTCTGGAATATCCAAACGCAGCTTTTAGAAGAAACTTGTTTCTAACTCGCTGAATCTAACCATGGATGCAACTTCCTAAGGTGAATTAACCCAAAGCAGAGCAATGTGAAATATTCGTTTCTCCTGTGCTTTACACGTAGTCTTACTGCTAATTCTTATATGCCTGTATACGGCTGGAAATATCTGTTTCTAGATTCTCCAAAGAAAGCGTTTCTGAACTGCTGGACACACATCAGTTTAACTCTGATAGTTGATTGTACACCTTGACAACCATTCTGCAAGACAGCTCCATTTTCGTTTTAGAGCCAGATATTTCTCATTACAGCCCACAGTCCCATTCACTCTGGAATATCCAAACGCAGCTTTTAGCAGAAATATGTTTCTCACTCGCTGAATCTAACCATGGATGCAAATTCCTAAGGTGAATGAAAACAAGTAGAGCAGTTTGAAATATTTGTTTCTCCTGTGTTTTAGACGCAGTCTTACTGCTAATTCTTATATCGCCGTATATGGCTTGAAATGTCTGTTTCTAGTTTCTCCAAAGAAAGCGTTTCTGAACTGCTGCACACACACATCAGTTTAACTCTGAAAGTTGATTGTACGCATGGTCAACCATGCTGCTAGATAGCTCCTTTTTTGTTTAAGAGCCAGATATTTCCCATTAGAGCCTATACTCCCATTCACTCTGGAATATGCAAATGCAGCTTTTATAAGAAATTTGTTTCTAACTCGCTGAATCTAACCGTGGATTCAACTTCCTAAGGGAACGAACACACAGCAGAGCAGTTTGAAAGAAGCGTTTCTCCTGTGGTTTAGACTCGAACTTACCGCTAATTCTTAGGTGCCTGTATATGGCTGGAAATATCCCTTTTTAGATTCTCCAAAGAAAGCGTTTCTGAACTGCTACATTCAAACATCTGTTTAACTCTGTAAGTTGAATATACACCTTGACAATCATTCTGCTGGGGAGCTCCGTTTTTGTTTTAGAGCCAGATATATCTCATGACACCCTATACTGCCATTCACTCAGGAATATCCAAACGCAGCGTTTAGAAGAAACGTGTTACTAACTCGCTATATGTAAACATAGATGCAACTTCCTAAGGTGAACGAACACACAGCAGAGAAGTTTCAACGAGACGTTTCTCCTGTGGTTTTGATGTGATATTAACGCTAATGCTTATATGCCTCTATATGGATGGAAATATCTCTTTCCAGATTCTCCAAAGAAAGGGTTTCTGAACTGCTACATTCACACATCTGCTTATCTCTGTAAGTTAAACATACACCTTGACAATTATTCTGCTGGATAGCTCCGTTTTTGTTTTAGAGCCAGATATTTCTCATTACACCCTGTATTCCCATTCACTATGGAATATCAAAAAGCAGCTTTTAGAAGAAACGTGTTTCTAACTCTCAGAATCTAAACATAGTTGCAACGTTCTAAGGTGAACGGACACACAGCAGAGCAGTTTGAAAGAGACGTTTCTCCGGTGGTTTAGACGCGATCTTACCTCTAATTCTTATGTGCCTGTTTATGGGTGGAAATATCTCTTTCTAGATTCTCGAAAGACAGGTTTTCTGAACTGCTACATTCACACATCTGTTTAACTCTGTAAGCTGAATACACATCTTGACAATCATTCTGCTAGATAGCTCATTTTTTTATTTAGAGCCAGGTATTTCTCATTACACCCTATACTCCCATTCACTCAGGAATATCGAAACGCAGCTCTTAAAAGAAACTTGTTTCTAACTGGCTGAATCTAAACATAGATGCAACTCCCTATGGTGAAGGAACACACAGTAGATCAGTTTGAAAGAGACGTTTCTCCTGTGGTTTAGACACGATCTTACCGCTAATGCTCATGTGCCTATATATGGGTGGAAACACCTTTCTACATTCTCCAAAGAAAGGGTTTCTGAATTGCTGCATTCACACATCTCTTTAACTCTTAACGTTGCATATACACCTTGACAATCAGTCTGCTAGATAGCTCCATTTTTGTTTTAGAGCCATATATTTCTCATTACATCCTATACTTGCATTAACTCAGAAATATCCAAAAGCAGCTTTTAGAAGAAACGTGTTTCTACCTATCTGAATCTAAACATAGATACAACTTCCTAACGTTAATGAACACACAGCAGAGCAGTTAGAAAGAGACGTTTCTCCTGTGGTTTAGATGCGGTCTTTCCACTAATTCTTATGTGCCTGCATATGGCTGGAAATATCTCTTTCCAGATTCTCCAGAGAAAGGGTTTCTGAACTGCTACATTCACACGTCTGTTTAACTCTGTAAGTTGAATATACACCTTGACAATCATTCTGCTAGATAGCTCCGTTTTTTTTTACAGCCAGATATTTCTCATTACACCCCATACTCCCATTCACTCTGGAATATCCAAACGCGGCTTTTAGAAGAAATGTGTTTCTAAATCGCTGAATCTAAACATAGATGCAACTTCCTAAGCTGAACGAACACACCGCAGAGCAGTTTGAAAGAGACGTTTCTCCTGTTGTTTAGACGCGATGTTTCCGTTAATTTTTATATGCCTGTATATGGCTGGAAATATCTCATTCTAGATTCTCCAAAGAAAGGGTTTCTGAACTGCTACATTCACACATCTGTTGAACTCTATAAGTTGAATATACACCTTGACAATCATTCTGCTAGATAGCTCCTTTTTTGTTTTAGAGACTGATATTTCTCATTACACCCTGTACTCCCATTCACTCAGGAATATCCAAACGCAGCTTTTAGGAGAAACGTGTTTCTAACTCGCTGAATCTAAACATAGATGCAAATTCCTAAGGTGAACGAACACACAGTAGAGTACTTTGAAAGAGACGTTTTTCCTGTGGTTTAGTCGCGATCTTACCACTAATTCTTAAGTGCCTCTATATTGTTAGAAATATCTCATTCTAGATCCTCCAAAGAAAGGGTTTCTGAACTGCTCCATTCACACATCTGTTTAACTCTATAAGTTGAATATACACCTTGACAATCATTCTGCTAGATAGCTCCGTTATTGTTTTAGAGCCAGATATTTCTCATTACACCCTATAATCCTTTTCACTGAGGAATATCCAAATGCAGCTCTTAGAAGAAACGTGTTTCTAACTCGATGAATCTAAACATAGATGCAACTTCCTCAGGTGAACGAACACACAGCAGAGCAGTGTGAAACAGATGTTTCTCCTGTGGTTTAGAGGCGATGTTACTACAAATTCCTACGGGTCTGTATATGGCTGGAAATATCACTTTCTAGATTTTCCAAAGAATGGGTTTCTGAATTGCTACATTCACACATCTGTTTAACTCTGTAAGGTGAATATACACCTTGATAACCATTTTCGTGTATAGCTCCATTTTTCTTTTAGAGCCAGATATTTCTCATTACACCCCATACTCCCATTCACTCAGGAATATCCAAAGGCAGCTTTTAGAAGAAACGTGTTTCTAACTCGCTGAATCTAAACATAGATGCAACTTCCTAAGGTGAACGAAGACACAGCAGAGTAGTTTTAAAGAGACGTTTGTCCTGTGCTTTAGACGCGATCTCACCACTAATTATTATGTGCCTGTATATGGCTGGAAATATCTCTTTCTAAATATTAAAAAGAAAAGGTTTATGAACTGCTACATTCACAAATCTGTTTAACTCTGTAAGTTGAATATACACCTTGACAATCATTCTGCTAGGTAGCTCCGTTTTTGTTTTAGAGCCAGATATCTCTCATTACACCCCATACTCCCATTCACTCAGGAATATCCAAACGCATCTTTCAGAAGAAACGTGTTTCTAAATCGCTGAATCTAAACATAGATGCAACTTCCTAAGCTGAACGAACACATAGCAGAGCAGTTTGAAAGAGACGTTTCTTCTGTTGTTTAGACGCGATGTTTCTGCTAACTCTTATGTGCCTGTATATGGCTGGAATTATCTCTTTCTAGATTCTCCAAAGAACGGGTTTCTGAACTGCTACATTCAAACATCGGTTTAATTCTATAAGTTGAATATACACCTTGACAATCATTCTGCTAGATAGCTCCGTTTTTGTTTTAGAGCCTGATATTTATCATTACACCCTGTACTGCCATTCACTCAGGAATATCCAAACGCAGCTTTTTGGGGAAACGTGTCTCTAACTCGCTGAATCTAAACATAGAAGCAACTTCGTAAGGTGAACGAACACACAGGAGAGCAATTTGAAAGAGACATTTTTCCTGTGGTTTAGTCGCGATCTTACCACTAATTCTTGTGTGCCTGTATGTGGCTGGAAATGTTTCTTTCTAGATTCTCCAAAGAAAGGGTTTCTGAACTGCTACATGCACACATCTGTTTTACTCTGTAAGTTGAACACACAGCTTGACAATCATCCTGCTAGATGGCTCCGTATTTGTTTTTGAACCAGATATTTCTCATTACACCCTATACTCCCATTCACTCAGGAATATCCAAACGCAGCTTTTAGAAGAAAAGTGTTTCTAACTCGCTGAATCTAAACATAGATGCAACTTCCTAAGGTGAACGAACACACAGCAGAGCAGTTTGAAAGAGACGTTTCTCATGTCATTTATATGCGATCTTACCACTAATTCCTGTGTGCCTGTATATGGCTGGAAACGTCTCTTTCTACAATCTCCAAAGAAAGGGTTTCTGAACTGCTACATTCACAGATCTGTTTAACTCTGTACGTTGAGCACACACCTTGACAATCATTCTGCTAGATGGCTCCGTTTTTATTTTTGAGCCAGATATTTCTCATTACACCCTATACTCCCATTCACTCAGGAAAATCCAAAGGCACCTTTTAGAGGAAACGTGTTTCTAACTTGCTGAATGTAAACATAGATGCAACTTCCTAAGGTGAACAAACACACAGCAGAGCAGTTTGAAAGAGACGTTTCTCCTGTGGTTTAGACCGGGTCTTACTGCTAATTCTTATGTGCCCATATATGTCTGGAAATATCTCTTTCTAGATTCTCCAAAGAAAGGGTTTCTGACCTGCTACATTCACACATCTGTTTACCTTTGTAAGTTGAATATACACCTTGATAATCATTCTTTTAGATAGCTGCGCTTTTGTTTTAGAGCCAGATAGTTTTCATTACATAGTATCACCCCATTCACTCAGCAAAATCGAAATGCAGCTTTTAGAAGAAACGGGTTTCTTACTCCCTGAGTCAAAATATAAATGCCACTTCCTAAGGTGAACGAAGACACAGCAGAGCACTTTCAAAGAGACGTTTGTCCTGTGGTTTACACGCGATCTTAACGCTAGTTCTTATGTGCCTGTATGTGGCTTGAAATATCTCTTTCTAGATTCTCCAAAGAAAGGGTTTCCGGTTTTTCACAACGGGTTTGCCGCCAGAACATAGGTGTCGTCAAAACTACCCCTAAAAGCCAAAATGGGAAAGGAAAAGACTCATATCAACATTGTGATCATTGGACATGTAGATTAGGGCAAGTCCACCACTACTGGCCATCTAATCTACAAATACTGTGGCATCGACAAAAGAACCATTGAAAAATTTGAAAAGGTGGCTGCTGAGATGGAAAAGGGCTCCTTCAGGTATGCCTGGATCTTGGATAAACTGAAAGCCGAGCGTGAACGTGGTGTCCCCATTGATATCCCCTTGTGGAAATTCGATACCAGCAAGTACTACGTGACTGTCATTGATGCCCAGGACGCAGAGACTTCCTGAAAAACATCATTACAGGGACATCTCAGGCTGACTGTGCTGTCCTGATTGTCGCTGCTGGTGTTGGTGAATTTGAAGCTGGTAGCTCCAAGAACGGGCAGACCAGAGAGCATGCCCTCCTGGCTTACACACTAGGTGTGAAACAACTAATTGTTGGTGTTAACAAAATGGATTCCACTGAGCCACCCTACAGCCAGAAGAGATACGTGGAAATCGTTAAGGAAGTCAGCACTTACATTAAGAAAATTGGCTACAACCCCGACACAGTAGCATTTGTGCTAATTTCTGGTTGGAATGGTGACAACATGCTGCAGCCAAGTGCTAACATGCCTTGGTTCAAGGCTTGGAAAGTCACCCGTAAAGATGGCAAAGCCAGTGGAACCACGCTGCTTGAGGCTCTAGACTGCATCTTACCACCAACTCGTCCAACTGACACGCCCTTGCGCCTGCCTCTCCAAGATGTCTATAAAATTGGTGGTATTGGTACTGTTCCTGTTGGCCGAGTGGAGACTGGTGTTCTCAAAGCTGGTATGGTGGTCACCTTTGCTCCAGTCAACGTTACAACTGAAGTGAAATCTGTTGAAATGCACCATGAAGCTTTGAGTGAAGCTCTTCCTGGGGACAATGTGGGCTTCAATGTCAAGAATGCATCTGTCAAGGATGTTCATTGTGGCAACTTTGCTGGTGACAGCAAGAACGACCCACCAATGGAAGCAGTTGGCTTCACTGCTCAGGTGATTATCCTGAACCATCCAGGCCAAATCAGTGCTGGCTATGCCCCTGAACTAGATTGCCACACGGCTCACATTGCCTGCAAGTTTGCTGAGCTGAAGGAAAAGATTGATCGCCGTTCTGGTAAAAAGCTGGAAGATGGCCCTAAATTCTTGAAGTCTGGTGATGCTGCCAATGTTGATATGGTTCCTGACAAGCCCATGTGTGTTGAGAGCTTCTCAGACTATCCCCCTCTCAGTCGCTTTGCTGTTCGTGATATGAGACAGACGGTTGCTGTGGGCATCATCAGAGCAGTGGATATGAAGGCTGCTGGAGCTGGCAATGTCACTAAGTCTGCCCAGAAAGCTAGAAGGCTAAATGAATATTATCCCTAATACCTGCTACCTCAGTCTTAATCAGTGATGGAGGAAGAACAGTCCCAGAACTGTTTGTTTCAATTGGCCATTTAAGTTTAGTAGTAAAAGACTGGGTAATGATAATAATGCATTGTAAAACCTTCAGAAGGAAAGGAGAATGATTTTTGGACCACTGTGGTTTTCATTTTTGCTTGTGGCAGTTTTAAGTTATTAGTTTTTAAAGTCAGCACTTTTTAATGGAAATGACCAAGAATATGTCACAAAATTTTGAGACCCATTAAAAAAGTATAATGAGAAAAAATTAAAAAAAGAAAGAAAGGGTTTCTGAACTGCTACATTCACACATCTGTTTAACTCTCTAAGTTAGGCCTGGCGCGGTGGCTCAAGCCTGTAATCCCAGCACTTAGGGAGGCCGAGGCAGGTGGATCACGAGGTTAAGAGATCAAGACCATCTGGGTCAACACGGTGAAAACCCGTCTCTACTAAAAATACAAAAAATTAGCTGGGCATGGTGGTGCATGCCTGTAATCCCAGCTACTCAGGAGGTTGAGGCAGGAGAATTGCCTGAACCCAGGAAGCGGAGGTTGCAGTGAGCAAAGATCACGCCATTGCACTGCAGCCTGTGTAACAAGAACGAAACTCCATCCCAAAAAATAAATAAATACAATAAATTTATAAAACTCTGTAAGTTGAATATACACCTTGACAGTCATTCTGCTAGATAGCTCCTTTTTTGTTTTAGAGCCAGATATTTCTCATTACCCCCTATACTCCCATTCACTCAGGAATATCCAAACGAAGCTTTTAGAAGAAACATGTTTCTAACTCCCTGAATCTAAATATAGATAGAACTTCCTAAGGTGAACGAACACACAGCAGAGCAGTTTGAAAGAGACGTTTCTCCTGTGGTTTAGACACGATCTTACCGCTAATTGTTATGTGCCTGTATATGGCTGGAAATATCTCTTTCCAGATTCTCCAAAGAAAGGGTTTCTGAAATGTTACATTCACACATCTGTTTAAATGTGTAAGTTGAATATACAACTTGACACTCATTCCGATAGGTAGCTCGATTTTTGTTTTAGACCCAGCTATTTCTTATGACACACTATACTCCCATTTACTCAGGAATATCCAAACGCAGCTTTTAGCAGAAATGAGTTTCTAACGCGCTGAATCTAAATATAGATAGAACTTCCGAAGGTGAACGAAAACAAAACAGAGCAGTTTGAAAGAGACGTTTCTCCTGTGGTTTGACGCGACATTATCGCTAATCCTTATGTGCCCGTATATGGCTGGAAATATCTTTTTCTAGATTCTCCAAAGAAAGGATATCTGAACTGCTGAAAACACACATCAGTTTGACTCTGTAAGTTGATTGTTCAGCTTGACAACGATTCTGGTAGATAATTCCGTTTTTGTTTTAGAGCAAGATATTTCTCATTACAGCCTATCCTCCCATTCACTCTGGAATATCCAAACGCAGCTTTTAGAAGAAATGTGTTTCTAATGCGCTGAATCCAAACATATATGCAACTTCCTAAGGTGAACGAACACAAAGAAGCACAGTTTGAAATATACGTTTCTCCTGTGTTTTAAACGCAGTCTTACGGCTAATTCTCACATGCCTGTATATGGCTTGAAATAGCTGTTTCTAGATTCTCCAAAGAAAGGGTTTCTGAACTGCTGCACTCACATATCACTTTATCTCTGTAAGTGGATTGTACAGTTTGACAACCATTCCGCTAGATAGCTCCGTTTTTGTTTTAGAGCCAGATATTTCTCATTACAGCCTATATTCCCGTTCACTCTGGAATATACAAATGCAGCTTTTAGACGAAACGTGTTTCTAATTCCCTGAATCTAACCATGAATGCAATTTCCTATATTCAACGACCACACAGCAGAGCACTTTGAAATATTCGTTTCTCCTGTGTTTTACACGCAGTCTTACTGCTAATTCTTATATTAATGTATATGGCTGGAGATATCTGTTTCTGGATTCTCCAAAGAAACCGTTTTTGAACCGGTGCACACAGACATCAGTTTAACTCTGAAAGTTGATTGTACGCCTTGACAACCATTTTGCTAGATAGCTCCGTTTTTGCTTTAGATCCAGATATTTCTCATTACAGCCTATACTCCCATTCACTCTGGAATATCCAAATGCAGCTTTTCGAAGAAACGTGTTTCTAACTCGCTAAATCTAACCATGGATGCAAGTTCCTTCTAACTCGCTAAATCTAACCATGGATGCAAGTTCCTAAGGTGAACGAACACAAAGCAGAGCAGTGTGAAATATTCGTTTCTCCTGTGTTTTACAAGCAGTCTTGCTGCTAATCCTTATATGCCTGTATATGGCTGGAAATATCTGTTTCTAGATACTCCAAAGAAAGCGTTTCTAAACTGCTGCACAATCACATCAGTTTAACTCTGAAAGTTGTTTGTCCGCCTTGACAATCATTCTGCTAGAGAGCTCCGTTTTTTTGTTTTAGATCCAGATATTTCTCATTACAGCCTACACTCTCATTCACTCTGGAATATCCAAACGCACCTTTTATAAGAATCGTGTTTCTGACTCGCTGAATCTAACCATGGATGCAACTTCCTAAAGTGAACGAACACATACCAGAGCAGTGTAAAATATTCGTTTCTCCTGTGTTTTACATGCAGTCTTACTGCTAATTCTCATATGCCTGTATATGGATGGAAATATCTGTTTCTCGATTCTCCAAAGAAAGAGTTTCTGAACTGCTGCACACACTCATCAGTTTATCTCTGAAAGTTGATTGTCCGCTTTGACAACCATTCTGCTAGAAAGCTCCGTTTTTGTTTTAGAGCCAGATATTTCTCATTACAACCTATACTCCCTTTCACTCTGGAATACCCAAACTCAGCTTTTACAAGAAACGTGTTTCTAACTCGCTGAATCTAACCATGAATGCAACTTCCTAAGGTGAACGAACACAAAGCAGAGCAGTGTGAAATATTCATTTCTCCTGTGTTTTACACGCAGTCTTACTGCTAATTCTTATATGCCTGTATATGCCTGGAAATGTATGTTTCTACATTCTCCAAAGAAAGCGTTTCTGAACTGCTGCATACACACATCAGTTTAACTCTGAAAGTTGATTGTACGCCTTGACAACCGTTCTGCTAAAAAGCTCCGTTTTTGTTTTAGATCCAGATATTTCTCATTACAGGCTATACTCCCATTCTCTCTGGAATATCGAAACGCAGCTTTTGGAAGAAACGTGTTTCTAGCTCGCTGAATCTAACCATGGATGCAACTTCCTAAGGTGAACGAACACAAAGTAGAGCAGTTTGAAATATTTGTTTCTCCTGTGTTTTACACACAGTCTTTTTTTTCCCATTTGTTTATTTTATTGCATTTTAGATTTTGGGGTACATGTGAAGAACGTGCAAAATTGTTGCATAGGTACACACGTGGCAGTGTGATTTGCTGCCTTCCTCCTCATCACCTACATCTGGTATTTCTCCCCTTGCTATCTCTCCCCAGCTCCCCACACCCCACCCTCCCTCCCCTATTTCCCCCCAACTGACCCCAGTGTGTAGTGCTCCCCTCCCTGTGTCCATGTGTTCTCATTGTTCAACACCCACCTATGAGTGAGAGCATGCGGTGTTTGATCCTCTGCTCTTCTGTCAGTTTGCTGAGAATGATGATTTCCAGGTTCATCCATGTCCCCACAAAGGACCCAAACTCATCGTTTTTGATGGCTGCATAATATTCCATGGTGTATATGTGCCACATTTTCCCTATCCAGTCTATCGTCGATGGGCATTTGGGTTGGTTCCAGGTCTTTGCTATTATAAACAGTGCTGCAATGAACATTCGTGTGCACGTGTCCTTATAGTAGAACCATTTGTAATCCTTTGGATATATACCCACTAATGGGATTGCTGGGTCAAATGGAATTTCTATTTCTAGGTCCTTGAGGAATCGCCACACTGTCTTCCACAATGGTTGGACTAATTTACACTCCCACCAACAGTGTAAAAGTGTTCCTATTTCTCCACATCCTCTCCAGCATCTGTTGTCTCCAGGTTTTTTAAGGATCGCCATTCTAACTGGCGTGAGATGGTATCTCAATGTAGTTTTGATTTGCATTTGTCTGATGACAAGTGATGATGAGCATTTTTTCTTATGTTTGTTGGCCTCATGTATATCTTCTTTTGTAAAGTGTCTGTTCATATCCTTTGCCCACTTTTGAATGGGCTTGTTAGATTTTCTCTTGTAAATCTGTTTCAGTTCTTTGTAAATTCTGGATATCAGCCCTTTGTCAGATGGGTAAATTGCAAAAATTTTTTCCCGTTCTGTTGGTTGCCGATTCACTCTAATGATGGTTTCTTTTGCTGTGCAGAAGCTGTGGAGTTTGATTAGGTCCCGTTTGTCTATTTTGGCTTTTGTTGTCAATGCTTTTGGTGTTTTGGTCACGAAGTCCTTGCCTACACCTATGTCCTGAATGGTTTTGCCTAGATTTTCTTCTAGGGTTTTTATGGTGTTAGGTCTTCTGTTTAAGTCTTTAATCCATCTGGAGTTAATTTTAGTGTAAGGTGTCAGGAAGGGGTCCAGTTTCTGCTTTCTGCACATGGCTAGCCAGGTTTGCCAACACCATTTATTGAACAGGGAATCCTTTCCCCATTGCTTGTTTTGTCTGGTATGTCAAAGGCCAGGTGGTTGTAGATATGTTGTGTTGCCTCCGAGACCTCCGTTCTGTTCCATTGGTCCATATCTCTGTATTGATACCAGTACTATGCTGTTTTGATTACTGTAGCCTTGTAGTATAATTTGAAGTACGGTAGTGTGATGCCCCCTGCTTTGTTCTTCTTGCTTAGAATTGACTTGGCTATACGGGCTTTCTTTTGGCTCCATATGAAGTTAAAGGTGGTTTTTTCCAGTTCTGCAAAGAAGGTCGTTGGTAGCTTGATGGGGATAGCATTGAATCTGTAAATTACTTTGGGCAGTATGGCCATTTTCACGATATTGTTTCTTCCTAACCATGAACGTGGAATGTTTCTCCATCTGTTTGTGTCCTCTCTTATTTCGTTGAGCAGTGGCTTGTAGTTCTCCTTGAAGAGGTCCTTTATCTTCCTTGTTAGTTGTATTCCGAGGTATTTTATTCTCTTTGTGGCAATTGTGAATGGAAGTTTGTTCTTGATTTGGCTCTCTTTAAGTCTGTTGTTGGTGTATAGGAATGCATGTGATTTTTGCACATTGATTTTGTATCCTGAGACTTTGCTGAACTTGCTTACCAGTTTCAGGAGGTTTTGGGCTGAGACGATGGGGTCTTCTAGATATACAATCATGTCGTCTGCAAATAGAGACAATTTGACTTCCTCCTTTCCTATTTGTATACCCTTTATTTCTTTTTCTTGCCTGATTGCTCTGGCTAGAACTTCTAATACTATATTGAATAGCAGTGGTGAGAGAGGGCATCCTTGTCTGGTGCGACATTTCAAGGGGAATGCTTCCAGTTTTTGCCCATTCAGTATGATATTGGCTGTTGGTTTGTCATGAATAGCTTTTTATTATTTTCAGATACGTTCCATCGATACCTAGCTTATTGAGGGTTTTTAGCATAAAGGGCTGTTGAATTTTGTCAAAGGCCTTCTCTGCATCAATTGAGATAATCATGTGGTTTTTGTCTTTGGTTCTGTTTATGTGGTGAATTACATCCCCAGGATGAAGCCTACTTGATCATTGTGGATAAGCTTTTTGATGTGCTGTTGCAATCGGCTTGTCAGTATTTTATTGAAGATTTTTGCATCTATGTTCATCATAGATATTGGCCTGTAGTTTTCTTTTCTTGTTGAGTCTCTGCCGGGTTTTGGAATCAGGATGATGTTGGTCTCATAAAATGATTTGGAAAGAATTCCCTCTTTTTGTATTGTTTGGAATAGTTTCAGAAGGAATGGTACCAGCTCCTCTTTGTATGTCTGGTAGAATTCTGCTGTGAACCCATCTGGTCCTGGGCTTTTTTTGGGTGGTAATCTCTTAATTGCTGCCTCAACTTCAGACCTTGTTATGGGTCTGTTCAGGGTTTCGGCTTCTTCCTGGTTTAGGCTTGGCAGGAGGCAAGTGTCCAGGAATTTATCCAATTCTTCCAGTTTTATTAGTTTGTGTTCATAGAGTTGTTTGTAATAATCTCTGATGATGGTATCAATTTCTGTGGAATCTGTGGTGATATCCCCTTTATCGTTTTTTATTGCATCAATTTGGTTATACTCTCTTTTCTTTTTTATTAATCTGGCTAGTTGTCTGTCTATTTTGTTGATCTTTTCAAAAAACCAGCTCCTGGATTTATTGATTTTTTGAAGGTTTTTTTGCGTCTCTGTCTCCTTCAGTTCTGCTCTGATCTTAGCTATTTCTTGTCATCTTCTAGACTTTGAGTTTTTTTGATCTTGCTCCTCTAGCTCTTTCAGTTTTGACAGTAGGGTGTCAATTTTTGATCTCTCCTTGTTTCTCATGTGGGCACTTATTGGTATATATTTTCCTCTAGAGACTTCTTTAAATGTGTCCAGAGATTCTGGTATGTTGTGTCTTCATTCTCGTTGCTTTTGAAGAACATCTTTATTTCTGTCTTCATTTCATTGTTTATCCAGTCAACATTCAAGAGCAAGTTGTTCAGTTTCCATGAAGCTGTGCAGTTCTGGGTTAGTTTTTGAATTCTGAGTTCTAACTTGATTGTACTGTGGTCTGAGAGACTGTTTGTTACGATTTCCATTCTTTTGCATTTGTGAGGAGTGATTTACTCCCAATTATGTGGTCAATTTTAGAGTAGGTGTGATGTGGTGCTGAGAAGAATGTATATTCTGTCGATTTGGGCTGGAGAGTTCTGTAAATGTCTATTAGGTTTGCTTGGTCCAGATCTGAGTTCAAGTCCTGGATATCCTTGTTAATTTTCTGTCTGGTTGATCTGTCTAATGTTGACAATGGGGTGTTAAAGTCTCCCAGTGTTATTGTGTGGGAGTCTAAGTCTCTTTGTAAGTCATTAAGAACTTGCCTTATGTATCTGGGTGCTGAGCCTGTTTCATGAGCTCTCGTAGAGCTGGCCTGGTGGTGATGAAATCTCTGAGTACTTGCATGTTCCCAAAGGATTTTATTTTTCCTTCACTTATGAAGCTTAGTTTGGCTGGGTAGGAGATTCTGGGTTGAAAGCTCTTTTCTTTAAGGATGTTGAATGTTGGCCCCCACTCTCTTCTGGCTTGTAGGGTTTCTGCTGAGAGATCTGCTGTGAGTCTGATGGGCTTCCCTTTATGGGTAACCCGACCTTTCTCTCTGGCTGCCCTTAGTATTTTCTCCTTCATTTCCTCCCTGGTGAATCTGACGATTATGTGGCTGGGGGTTGCTCCACTTGACGAATATATTTGTGGTGTTCTCTGTATTTCCTGGACTTGAATGTTTGCCTGCCTTGCTAGGTTGGGGAAGTTTTCCTGGATAATATCCTGAAGAGTATTTTCCAGTTTGGATTCATTCTCTTCGTCGCATTCTGGTACGCCTATCACATGTAGATTAGGTCTTTTCACATAGTCCCACATTTCTTGGAGACTTTGTTCATTCCTTTTTACCCTTTTTTCTCCAGTCTTGCCTTCCCGTTTTATTTCATTGAGTTGATCTTTGAACTCTGATATCCTTTCTTCTGCTTGGTCATTTCGGCTGTTGATACTTGTGCATGCTTCACGAAGTTCTCGTGTCGCCTTTTTCAGCTCCATGAATTCACTTATATTCCTTTCTATTTTGTCCATTCTTGTTAGCATTTCGTCAAATCTTTTTTCAAGGTTCTTAGTTTCTTTGCATTTGGTTAGAACATGTTCTTTAAGTTCACAGAAGTTTCTTATTACCCACCTTCTGAAGTCTGATTCTGTGATTTCATCACACTCGTTCTCCCTCCAACCTTGTTCCCTTGCTGGTGGGTGGTTGTGATCCCTCGTGGGAAGAGAGGTGTTCTCGTTTCGGGTGTTTTCCTCCTTTTTGAGCTGGTTTCTTCCCATCTGTAAGGATTTATCCACCTGTCGACTTTGTAGTTGCTGGCTTTCAGATTGGGTCTCAGATCTTTCAGATTGACATTCTGTTTGTTGATGATGAGGTTATTTCTGTTTCTTGGTTTTCCTTCTGACAGCCTGGCCCCTCTGCTGTAGGTCTTCTGAGGTTCACTCCAGGCCGTGCTTGCCTGGGGTTCACCTGTAGCAGCTGCTGAACATTAAGGGTTGTTACCAGTTTTCTTCTTCTGCTATCTTTGTCCCAGAAGGATACCTGCCTAGTGTCAATCTGATCTCTCTTTTATGAGGTGTCTCTTTGGATATATAGGGGTCAGGGAGCTGCTTGAGGAGATGGTCTCTTCTTTATAGGAGGTCTAGTGGTGAGCTGTGAGCTCTGTTGTTGTTCATTCAGAGCTGCTGGGCAGGTACGTTTAGGTCTGCTGCAGCAGAACTCATAAACTGCTTTCTGTTCCCAGGTGCTCTGTCCCGGGGATTTAGTGCTTTATTTATGAGTTTCCGTTATGCTGTTGCCTTGTTGTTGTTTTTTTTTTTCCTTCAAGCCTGCCCTGCCCAGCAAGGAGGCAGCCTAGTCACTGTTGGCCTGTAGAGGCTTTACTGAGCTGATGTGGCCTCCGCCCCGCTGCCAAGTGAACTTTCCTGCAGTCCTGTTTATATGGGTGTAGTTAGAACTGCTTTGGTGATGGTGGCCTGCCACTGTTGAGGCAGAGTCTCTCTGCTGTGGCGGGTTTCCTTGGCAACAGCGGGCTGCCTCAGCAATGGCGGGTGGCCTTGGCAATGGCGGGCTGCCTCAGCAATGGCGGGTTGCCGTGGCAATGGCGGGCTGCCTCAGCATTGGCCTACTACCTCTGTCCTGGCGGGCTGCCTCGGTAATGGCGGACGCCCCTCCCCCACAGAGCTGGACAGTCCCGGGTTCAGCTGCACTTGCTGTGAAAGTCTCAATCCAGAGTTTCTGGTTGCTGTTCTTTTTGAGGGTGGGACCAACCGAGCCCGATCACCTAGCTCCTTGCTTCAGAGCCTTTTTTAAGTTGGTGTTCCAGTCGCCTGTTGAAGAGTCGCCGGGGTCTGTTTGTTTTCCCCTGCGGCCACTCACTGCGCTGGCTTATAGAGCGGCACCGAGGTTTGTGGCACTTTTTTTCTTTTTTTTTTTTGCCCAGGAATCTACTGTCCTGCTTCTCTGCTCAGTTCCCTTTTTAAACAGACGAATGGTCGACTTCCAATGGCTCCAATCGCCAGCCAAAAGGGCACACGGGCCGGTGTATTTTGTACGGAGAACCGCTGCCAACAAAGCAGCCACACGGGGCAAAGCAGCGGCGTCGGCCGGCACAGCCGTGCTGGCCAAAACAGGTGAGCTGGCGACCATGGAGCTCCTTTGCCTGGGAATTTCCTAGTCTGTGGGCAATAAAAATGCGACGTTTACTCACCGTCTGCACTTTCACTGGGAGCTGCAATCCTGAGCTGTCCGTAAACGGCCATCTTGGATCCTCCTTTAGCCTACATGCAGTCTTACTGCTAATTCTTATATGCCTGTATATGGCTGGAAATACCTGTTTCTAGATTCTACAAAGAAAGTGTTTCTGAACTGCAGCACACACAATCCGTTTAACTCTGAAAGTTGATTGCACAGTTTGACAACCATTGTGCTAGAAAGCTCCGTTATTGTTTTAGAACGAGATATTTCTCACTACAGCCTATCCTCCTATTCACTCTGGAATATCCAAACGTAGGTTTTAGAAGAAACGTGATTCTAACTCACTGAATCTAAACATAGATGCAACTTCCTAAGGAGAACAAACACAAAGCAGAGCTGTTTGAAATATACGTTTCTCCTGTATTTTAAACGCAGTCTTACTACTAATTCTTATATGCCCATAAATGGCTGGAAATATCTGTTTCTAGATTCTACAAAGACAGGATTTGTGAACTGCTGCAAACACACATCAGTTTAACTCTGTAACTTGATTGTATAGTTTGACAACCACTCTGCTAGATAGCTCCGTTTTTGTTTTAGGTCAACATATTTCTCATTACGGCCTATCCTCCCATTTACTCAAAAATATCCAAACGCAGCTTTTAGAACAAAAGTGTTTCTAACTCGCTGAATCTAAACATAGATGCAACTCCATAAGGTGAACGAACAGAAAGCAGAGCAGTTTGAAATATACGCTTCTCCTGTGTTTAAAAGGCAGTCTTACTGCTAATTCTTATATGTCTGTAATATGGATGGAAATATCTGTTTCTAGGATCCCCAAAGAAAGGGTTCCTGAACTGCTGCACACACACATCAGTTGAACTCTGAAAGTTGATTGTACAGCTTGACAACCATTCTGCTAGATAGCTCCGCTTTGTTTTAAAACAAGATATTTCTCATTACAGCCTATCCTCCCATTCACTCTGGAATATGCAAACACAGCTTTTAGAAGAAACGTGTTCCCAACTCGCTGAATCTAAACATAGATGCAAATTCCTAAGGTGAATGAACACGAAGCAGAGCAGTTTGAAATATACATTTCTCCTGTGTTTTAAACGCACTCTTACTGCTAATTCTTATATGCCTGTAAAAGGGCTGTAAATATCTGTTTCTAGGATCTCCAAAGAAAGGGTTCCTGAACTGCTGCACACACAGATCACTTGAACTCTGTAAGTTGATTGTACACCTTGACAATCATTCTGCTAGATAGCTCCGTTTTTGATGTAAAACAAGATATTTCTCATTATAGCTTATCCTCTCATTCACTGTGGAATATTCAAACGCAGCTTATAGAAGAAACGTGTTTCTCACTCTCTGAATCTAACCATGGATGCAACTTCCTATGGTGAACGAACACAAAGCGGAGCAGTTTGAAATATACTTTTCTCCTTTATTTAACACGCAGTCTTACTGCTAATTCTTTATGCCTGTAATATGGCTGGAAATATCTGTTTCTAGATTCTGCAAAGAAAGGGTTTCTGAACTGCTGCAGTCACACATCAGTTTAACTCTGTAACTTCATTGTACACCTTGAAAACCGTTCTGCTAGATAGCTCCGTTTTTGTTTTAGAGCAGGATATTTCTCATTGCGGCCTATCCTCCCATTCACTCTGGAATATCCAAACGCAACTTTTAGAAGAAACGTGTTTCTAACTCGCTGAATGTGAACATAGATGCAACTTCCTAACGTGAACAATCACAAAGCAGACCATTTTGAAATATACGTTTCTTCTGTATTTTAAACGCAGTCTTACTGCTAATTCTTATATTCCCGTATATGGCTGGAAATATCTGTTTCTAGATTCTGCAAAGAAAAGATTTCTGAACTGCTGCACACTCACATCAGTTTACCTCTGTAACTGGATTGTACAGCTTGACAACGATTCTGCTAGATAGCTCGGTTTTTCTTTTACAACAAGATATTTTTCATTACAGCCTATCCACCCATTCATTCTGGAATATCCAAATGCAGCTTTTAGAAGAAACGTGTTTCTAACGTGCTTAATCTATACATAGATGCAACTTTCTAAGCTGAAAGAACACAAAGCACCACAGTTTGAACTACACGTTTCTCCTGTGTTTAAAACACAGTCTTGCTGCTAATTCTAATATGCCTGTATATGGCTAGAAATATTTGTTTCTAGATTCTCCAAAGACAGAATTTGTGAACTGCTGCGAACACACATCAGTTTAACTCTGTAAGTTGATTGTACAGCTTGACAACCATTTTCATAGATAGCTCCGTTTTTGTTTTAGAGCAAGATGTTTCTCATTACGGCCTATCCTCATATTCACTCTGGAACATCCAAACGCAGCTTTTAGAAGAAACGTGTTTCTACCTCGCTGAATCTAAACATAGATGGACCTTCCTAAGGTGAGCCAACACAAAGCACAGCAGTTTGAAATATACGTTTCTCTTGTGTTTTAAACGCAGTCTTACTGTTAATTTTTATATGCCTGTAATATGGCTGGATATATCTGTTTCTATATTCTGCAAAGAAAGGATTTCTAAACTGATGCACACACATCAGTTTAACTCTGTAAGTTGATTGTACAGCTTGACAACGATTCTGCTAGATAGCTCCATTTTTCTTTTAGAGCAAGATATTTCTCATTACATCCTATCCTCCCATTAACTCTAGAATATTCAAACGCAGCTTTTACAAGAAACGTGTTTCTAACGCGCTGAATCTATACATAGATGCAACTTGCTAAATTGAAAGAACACAAAGCACAGCAGTTTGAAATACACGTTTCTCTTGTGTTTTAAACGCAGTATTACTGCTAATTCTAATATACCAGTATATGGCTGGAAATATTTGTTTCTAGATTCTCCAAAGACAGGATTTGTGAACTGCTGCAAACACACGTCAGTTTAAATCTGTAAGTTGCTTGTACAGTTTGACAACCATTCTGCTAGATAGCTCCGTTTTTGTTTTAGAGCAAGATGTTTCTCATTACAGCCTATCCTCCCATTCACTGTAGAATATCCAAACGCAGCTTTTACAAGAAACGTGTTTCTAATGAGCTGAATCTATACATAGATGCAACTTCCTAAGGTGAATGAATACAAAGCAGAGCAGTTTGAAATATACGTTTCCCTGTGTTTAAAATGCAGTCTTACTGCTAATTCTTATATGCCTTTATATGGCTGGGAATATCTGTTTCTAGGATGTCCAAATAAAGGGTTCCTGAACTGCTGCACACACACATCAGTTTAACTCTGCAAGTCGATTTTACAGCTTGACAACCATTCTGCTACATAGCTCCGTTTTTGTTTTAAAACAAGATATTTCTCATTACATCTTATACTCCCATTCACTTTGGAATATTCAAACACAGCTTTTAGAAGAAACGTGTTTCTAACTCGCTGAATCTAAACATAGATGCAATTTCCTAAGGTGAACGAACACAAAGCAGAGCAGTTTGAAATATAAGTTTCTCCTGTGTTTTAAATGCAGTCTTACTGCTAATTCTTATATGCCCGTATATGGCTGGAAATATCTATTTCTAGATTCTGCAAAGAAAGAATTTCTAAACTGCTGCACACACACATCATCTTAACTCTGTAAGTGGATAGTACAGCTTGACAACCATTCTGCTAGTTTGCTCCGTTTTTGTTTTAAAACAAGATATTTCTCATTACACCTTATCCACCCATTCATTCTGGAATATACAAACGCTTCGTTTACAAGAAACGTGTTTATAACTAGCTGAATCTAAACATAGATGCTATTTTCTAAGGTGAATGAATACAAAGCAGAGCAGTTTGAAATATACGTTTCTCCTGTGTTTTATAAGCAGTCTTACTGCTAAATCTTATATGCCTCTATATGCCTGAAAATATCTGTTTCTAGATTCTGCAAAGACAGGGTTTGTGAACTGCTGCAAACACACATCAGTTGAACTCTGTAAGTTGATTGTACAGCTTGACAACCATTCTGCTAGATAGATCTGTTTTTGTTTTAGAGCAAGATATTCCTCATTACAGCGTATTCTCCCATTCACTCTGGAATATCCAAATGCAGCGTTTAGAAGAAAAGTGTTTCTAATGCGCTGAATCTAAACATAGATGCAACTCCCTAAGTTGAAAGAACACAAAGCAGAGCAGTTTGAAATATACGTTTTTGCTGTGTATTAAACGCATTCTTACTGCTAATTCTTATATGCCTGTATATGGCTGAAAATATCTGTTTCTAGATTCTCCCAAAAGGATTTCTGAACTGCGGAAATCACACATCAGTTTAACTCTGTAAGTTGATTGTGCAGCTTGACAACGATTTTGCTAGATAACTTTGTTTTTGTTTTAGGGCAAGATGTTTCTCATTAAGGCCTATGCTCCCATTCACTCTGGAATATCCAAACGCAGCTTTTAGAAGAAACATGTTTCTGACTTGGTGAATTTAAACATAGATGGAACTTCTTAAGGTGAACCAACACAAAGCACAACAGTTTGAAATATACGTTTCTCTTGTGTTTTAAATGCAGTCTTACTGTTAATTTTTATATGCCTGTAATATGGCTGGAAATATCTGTTTCTATATTCTGCAAAGGAAGGATTTCTAAACTGCTGCACACACATCAGTTTAAATCTGTAAGTGGACTGTACAGCTAGACAACGATTCTGCTAGATAGCTCCGTTTTTCTTTTAGAGCAAGATATTTCTCATTACATCCTATCCTCCCATTAACTCTAGAATATTCAAACGCAGCTTTTACAAGAAACGTGTTTCTAACGCGCTGAATCTAAACATAGATGCAACTTGCTAAGTTGAAAGAACACAAAGCAGAGAAGTTTGAAATATATGTTTCTCTTGTGTTTTAAACGCAGTATTACTGCTAATTCTAATATGCCAGTATATGGCTGGAAATATTTGTTTCTAGATTCTCCAAACAGGATTTGTGAACTGCTGCAAACACACATCAGTTTAACTCTGTAAGTTGGTTGTACAGTTTGACAACCATTCTGCTAGATAGCTCCCTTTTTGTTTCAGAGCAAGGTATTTCCCATTACGGCATATCCTCAAATTCACTCTGTAATATCCAAACGCAGCTTTTAGAAGAAACGTTTTTCTACCTCGCTGAATCTAAACATAGATGCAACTTCCTAAGGTGAACGAACACAAAGCAGAATAGTTTGAAATATACGTTTCTGCTGCGTAGTAAACGCAGTCTTACTGCTAATTCTTATATGCCTGTATATGGCTGGAAATATCTCTTTCTAGATTCTGCGAAGAAAGGATTTCTGAACTGCTGCACACACTCATCAGGTTAACTCTGGAAGTTGATAGTACACCTTGAAAGCCACTCTGCTCGATAGCTTTGTTATTGTTTTAGAGCAAGAAATTTCTCACTACAGCCTTTGCTCCCATTCACTCTGGAATATCCAAACGCAGCTTTTAGAAGAAACGTGTTTCTAACTCGATGAATCTAAACATAGATGCAACTTCCTAAGGTGAACGAACACAAAGCAGAGCAGTTTGAAATATACGTTTCCCTGTGTTTAAAGCGCAGTCTTACTGCTAATTCTTATATGCCTGTAATATGGTTGGAAATATCTCTTTCTAGATTCTGCAAAGAAAGGACTTCTGAACTGCTGCACACACACATCAGTTTAACTCTGTAAGTTGATTGCACTGCTTGACAACCATTTTGCTAGAGAGCTCTGTTTTTGTTTTAGAGCAAGATATTTCTCATTACTACCTATTCTCCCATTCCTCAGGAATATCCAAACGCAGATTTTAGAAGAAACGCGTTTCCAACTCGCTGAATCTAAACATAGATGCAACTTGCTAAGGTGAACGAACACAAAGCAGAGCAGTTTGAAATACATGTTTCTCCTGTGCTTTAAACGCAGTCTTACTGCATATTCTTATATGCCTGTATATGGCTCTAAATATCTGTTTCTAAATTATCCAAAGAAAGGATTTCTGAACTGCTGCACACACACATCAGTTTAACTCTGTAAGTCGATTGTACAGCTTGACAACCATTCTGCTACATAGCTCCGATTTTGTTTTAAAGCAAGATATTTCTCATTACACCCTATCCTCCCATTCACTCTGGAATATCCGAACGCAGCTTTTAGAAGAAACGTGTTTCTAACTCTCTGAATGCAAACATAGATGCAACTTCCTAAGGAGAACTAACACAAAGCAGAGCAGTTGGAAACATACGGTTCTCCAGTGTTTTAAACGCAGTCTTCCTGCTAGTTCTCATATGCCTGTATATGCCAGGAAATATCAGTTTCTAGATTCTGCAAAGAAAGCGTTTCTGAACTGCTCCACTCACAAATCAGTTTAACTCTGCAAGCCGATAGTTCAGTTTGAAAACCATTCTGCTAGATAGCTCTGTTTTTGTTTTAGAACAAGATATTTCTCACTACAGCCGATCCTCCCATTCACTCTGCAATATCCAAACCCAACTTTCAGAAGAAACGTGTTTCTGACTCGCTGAAACTAAACATAGATGCAACTTCCTAAGGTGAACGATCACAAAGCAGAGTAGTTTGAAATATACGTTTCTCCTGTGCTTTAAACGCAGTCTTACTGCTAGTTCTTATATGCCTGCATATGGCTGGAAATATGTCTCTAGATTCTGCAAAGAAAGGATTTTTGAACTGATGCACACACACATCAGGTTAACTCTGTAAGTTGATTGTACAGCTTGACAGCCATTCTGCTCGATAGCTCCGTTTTTGTTTCAGAACAAGATATTTCTCATTTCAGCCTATCCTCCGATTCACTCTGGAATATCAAAACGCAGCTTTTAGAAGAAACGTGTTTCTAACTTGCTGAATCTAAACATAGATGGAACTTCCTAAGGTGAATGAACACAAAGAGCAGTTTGAAATATACGTTTCTACTGTGTTTTAAACGCAGTCTTACGGCTAATTCTTACATGCCTGTATATGGCTGGAAACATCTGTTTCTAGATTCTCCAAAAAAAAGGGTTTCTGAACTGCTGCACTCACACATCAGTTTACCTCTGTAAGTTGATTGTACAGTTTGACAACCATTCTGCTAGATAGCTCCGTTTTTGTTTTTGAACAAGATATTTCTCACTACCGCCTATCCTCCCATTCACTCTGGAATATGCAAACGCAGCTTTTAGAAGAAGCGTGTTTCTAACTCGCTGAATCTAAACATAGATGCAACTTCCTAAGGTGAACGAACACAAAGCAGAGCAGTTTGAAATACACGTTTCTCCTGTGTTTTACACGCAGTCTTACTGCTAATTCTTATATGCCTGGATTATGGCTGGAAATATCTGTTTCTAGGATATCCAAAGAAAGGGTTCCTGGAGTGCTGCACAAACACAGCAGTTGAACTCTGTAAGTTGATTGTACAGCTTGACAACCATTCTGCTAGATAGCTCCGTTTTTGTTTTAGAGCAAGATATTTCTCATTACAGCCTATACTCCCATTCACTCTGGAATATCCAAACGCAGCTTTTAGAAGAAACGTATTTCTAACTCGCTGCATCTAAACATAGATTCAACTTCCTATGGTGAACGAATAGAAAGCACAGCATTTTGAAATATACGTATTTCCTGTGTTTTAAACGCAATCATACTGTTAATTCTTTTGTGCCTGTAATATGCCTGGAAATATCTGTTTCCAGGATCTCCAAAGAAAGTGTTTGTGAACTGCTGCACACACACATTAGTTTAACTCTGTAATCTGATTGTACAACTTGACAATCATATTGCTAGATAGCTCTGTTTTTGTTTTAAAACAAGATATTTCTCATTACAGCTTATCCTCCCATATACTCTGGAATATTCAAATGCATCTTTAAGAATAAACGTGTTTCAAACTCGCTGAATCTAAATATAGATGTAACTTCCTCTGGTGAACGCACAGAAAGCACAGTATTTTGAAATATACGTATCTCCTGTGTTTTAAATGCAATCATACTGTTAATTCTTATATGCCTGTAATATGCCTGGAAATATCTGATTCCAGGATCTCCAAAGAAAGGGGCTCTGAACTGCTGTACACACACTTCAGTTTAACTCTGTAACTCGATTTTACAACTTGACAAACATTCTGCTAGATAGCTCCGTTTTTGTTTTAGAACAAGATATTTCTCATTACAGCCTAACCTCCCATTTACTCTGGATTATACCAACGCAAGGTTTAGAAGAAACGTGTTTCTAACTCGCTGAATATGAACATAGATGCAACTTCATAAGGTGAACGAACACAAAGCAGAGCAGTTGGAAATATACGTTTCTCCTGTGTTTTTAATGCAGTTTTACAGGTAATTATAATATGCCAATACTTGGCTAGAAATATTTGTTTCTAGATTCTTCAAAGACAGGATTTGTGAAATGCTGCACTCACCCATCAGTTTAACTCTGTAAGTTGATTGTACAGCTTGACAACGATTCTGCTAGATGGCTCCGTTTTTGTTTTAGAGCAAGATATGTCTCATTACGGCCTATCCTCCCATTCACTCTGGAATATCCAAACGCAGCTTTTAGAAGAAACGTGTTTCTACCTCGCTGAATCTAAACATAGATGCAACTTCCTAAGGTGTACGAACACACAGCAGAGCAGTTTGAAAGATGAGTTTCTCCTGTGATTTAGACGCCATATTACCGCTAATTCTTAGGTGCCTGTATATGGCTGGAAATATCTCTTTTTAGATTCTCCAAAGAAAGGATTTCTTAACTGCTACATTCAAACATCTGTTTAACTCTGTACGTTGAATATACTCCTTGACAATCATTCTGCTAGATAGCTCCGTTTTTGTTTTAGAGCCATATATATCTCATTACACCCTATATTCCCATTAACTCAGGAATATCCAAGCGCAACTTTTAGAAGAAACGTGCGGCTAACTCGCTGAATGTAAACATAGATGCAACTTCCTAAGGTGAACGAACACACAGCAGAGCAGTTTCAAGGATACGTTTCTTCCCTGGTTTAGACGCGATCTTACCACTGATTCTTATGTGCCTGTGTATGGCTGGAAATATCTCTTTCTAGATTCTCCAAAGAAAGTATTTCTGAACTGCTACATTCACACAGTTGTTTATCTCTGTAAGTTAAATATACACCTTGAAAATCATTCTGCTAGACAGCTCCGTTTTTGTTTTAGAGCCAGATATTTCTCATTACACCCTATACTCCCACTCACTGAGGAATATCTAAACGCGGTTTTTAGAAGAAACGTGTTTCTAACTAGCTGAATCTAAACATAGATGCAACGTCCTAAGGTGAACGAACACACAGCAGAGCAGTTTGAAAGAGACGTTTCTCCAGTGGTTTAGAGGCAATCGTACTGCTAATTCCTATGTGCTGTATATGGCTGGAAATATCTGTTTCTGGATTCTCCAAAGAAAGGGTTTCTGAACTGCTACATTCACATATCTGTTTAACTGTGTAAGTTGAATACACACCTTGACAATCATTCTGCTGGATAGCTCCGTTTTTGATGGAGAGCCAGATATTTCTCATTACACTCTATGCTCCCATTCACTCAGGAATATCCAAACGCAGCTTTTAGAAGTAACGTGTTTCTAAGTCGCTGGATGTGAACATAGATGCAACTTCCTATGGTGAACAAAAACACAGCAGAGCAGTTTGAAAGGTATGTTTGACCTGTGGATTAGACGTGATCCTACCGCTAATACTTAGGGTCCTCTATATGCCTGGACATATCTGTTTCTAGATTCGCCAAAGAAAGGTTTTCTTAATTGCTACATTCACAGGTCTCTTTACCTCTGTAAGTTGAATATGCACCTGGACAATCATTCTGCTAGATAGCTCCGTTTTTGTTTTAGAGCCAGATAGTTCTCATTACACCCTATATTCCCATTCACTCAGGAATATCCAAGCGCAGAATTCAGAAGAAACGTGCGGCTAACTCGCTGAATGTAAACATAGATGCAACTTCCTAAGGTGAACGAACACACAGCAGAGTAGTTTCAAGGATACGTTTCTTCCTGGTTTAGATGCTATCTTACCACTAATTCTTATGTGCCTGTGTATGGCTGGAAATGTCTGTTTCTAGATTCTCCAAACAAAATATTACTGAACTGCAACATTTACACATCTGTTTAACTCAGTAAGTTGAATAAACACCTTGGCAATCATTCTGCTATTTAGCCCCCCTTTTTTTAGAGCCAGATATATCTCATTACACCCTATATTTCCATAAACCCAGGAACATCCAAACTCAGCTTTTAGAAGAAACAGGTTTCTAACTCGCTGAATCTAAACAAAAATGTAACTTCCTTAGGTGAACGAAATACAGCAGAGCAGTATGAAAGAGACGTTTCTCCTGGGGATTAGATGCGATATTACCGCTAAATCTGATGTGCCTGTATGTGGTTGGAAATATCTCTTTCAAGATTCAATAAAGAAAGGGTTTCTGAACTGCAACATTCACACATCTGTTTAACTCTGTAAGCTGAATACACATCTTGACAATCATTCTGCTAGATAGCTCCGTTTTTGTCTTAGAGCCAGATATTTCTCATTACACCCTATACTCCCATTCACTCAGGAATATCCAAGCGCAGCTTTTAGAAGAAACGTGCTGCTAACTCGCTGAATGTAAACATAGATGCAACTTCCTTAAGTGAACGAACACACAGCAGAGCAGTTTGAAAGAGACGTTTCTCCTGTGGTTTAGACGTGATCTTACCGCTAATTCTTATGTGCATGTATATGGCTGGAAATATCTCTTTCTAGATTCTCCAAAGAAAGGGTTTCTGAAATGGTCCTTTCATTCATCTGTTTAACTCTGTGTGTTGAATATATACCTAGAGAATCATTCTTCCAGATAGCTCCGTTTTTGTTTTAGAGATAGATATTTCTCATTACACCCTATACTCCCATTCACTGAGGTATATCTAAACGTGGTTTTTAGAAGAAACGTGTTTCTAACTCGCTGAATCTAAACATAGATGCGAATTCCTAAGGTGAACGAACTCACAGCAGAGCAGTTTGAAAGAGACGTTTCTCCTGTGGCTTAGACGCTATCTTACTGCTAATTCTTACGTGTTTCCAAATGGCTGGAAATATCTCTTTCTAGATTCTCCAAAGAAAGGGTTTCTGAACTGCTACATTCACACATCTTTTTACTTCTGTACGTTGAATATACTCCATGACAATCAATCTACTAGATAGCTCCGTTTTTGTTTTAGAGCCAGAAATTTCTCATTACACCCTGTTCTCCCATTCACTCAGGAATATCCCAATACAGCTTTTAGAAGAAACATGTTTCTTACTCGCTGAATCTAAACATAGATGCAACTTCCTAAGGTTAACGAACACACAGCAGAGCAGTTTGAAAGAGACGTGTCTCCTGTGGTTTAGAGGCGATCTTACTGCTAATTCTTATGTCCCTATATATGGCTGGAATTATCTCCTTCTAGATTCTCCAAAGAAAGGGTTTCAGAAGTGCTACATTCACGCATCTGTTTAACTCTGCATGTTGAACATACACTTTGACAATCATTGTGCTAGACAGCTCCGTTTTTCTTTTAGAGCCAGATATTTCTCATTACACCCTATGCTCCCATTCACTCAGGAATATCCAAACGCAGCTTTTAGAAGAAACGTGTTTCTAACTCGCTGAATCTAAACATAGATGCAACTTCCTAAGGTGAACGAACACACAGCAGAAGAGTTTGAAGGAGACGCTTCTCCTGTGGTTTACACGCGATCTTACCGCTAGATCTTATGTGCCTGTATGTGGCTGGAAATATCTCTTTTAGATTCTCCAAAGAAAGTGTTTCTGGTTTTTCACAACGGGTTTTCCGCCAGAACATATGTGTCGTGGAAACTACCCCTAAAAGCCCAAATGGGAAAGGAAAAGTCTCATATCAAGGTTTTCGTCTTTGGGCATGTAGACTCGGGCAAGTCCAACACTACTGGCCATCTAATCTACAAATACGGTGGCATCGACAAAAGAACCATTGAAAAATTTGAAAAGGAGGCTGCTGAGTCGGAAAAGGGCTCCTTCAAGTTTGCCTGGATCTTCGATTAACTGAAAGCCCATCGTGAACGTGTGTCACGATTGTTATCCCCTTGTCGAAATTCGATACCAGCAAGTACTACGTGACTATGATTTATGCCCAGGACACAGAGACTTCATCAAAAACATCATTACAGGGACATCTCAGGCTGACTGTGCTGTCCTGATTGTCGCTGCTGGTGTTGGTGAATTTGAAGCTGGTAGCTCCAAGAATGGGCAGACCCGAGAGCATGCCCTCCTGGCTTACACACTAGGTGTGAAACAACTAATTGTTGGTGTTAACAAAATGGATTCCACTGAGCCACCCTACAGCCAGAAGAGATATGAGGAAATCGTTAAGGAAGTCAGCACTTACATTAAGAAAATTGGCTACAACCCCAACACAGTAGCATTTGTGCCAATTTCTGGTTGGAATGGTGACAACATGCTGGAGCCAAGTGCTAACATGCCTTGGTTCAAGGGTTGGAAAGTCACCCATAAGGATGGCAAAGCCAGTGGAACCACGCTGCTTGAGGCTCTGGACTGCATCTTACCACCAACTCGTCCAACTGACAAGCCCTTGTGCCTGCCTCTCCAGGATGTCTATAAAATTGGTGGTATTGGTACTGTTCCTGTTGGCCGAGTGGAGACTGGTGTTCTCAAAGCTGGTATGGTGGTCACCTTTGCTCCAGTCAACGTTACAACTGAAGTGAAATCTGTTGAAATGCACCATGAATATTTGAGTGAAGCTCTTCCTGGGGACAATGTGGGCTTCAATGTCAAGAATGTGCCTGTCAAGGATGTTCATTGTGGCAACGTTGCCAGTGACAGCAAGAACGACCCACCAATGGAAGCAGTTGGCTTCACTGCTCAGGTGATTATCCTGAACCATCCAGGCCAAATCAGTGCTGGCTATGCCCCTGAACTAGATTGCCACACGGCTCACATTGCCTGCAAGTTTGCTGAGCTGAAGGAAAAGATTGATCGCCGTTCTGGTAAAAAGCTGGAAGATGGCCCTAAATTCTTGAAGTCTGGTGATGCTGCCAATGTTGATATGGTTCCTGACAAGCCCATGTGTGTTGAGAGCTTCTCAGACTATCCACCTCTCGGTCGCTTTGCTGTTCGTGATATGAGACAGACGGTTGCTGTGGGTGTCATCAGAGCAGTGGGCAAGAAGGCTGCTGGAGCTGGTAAGGTCACTAAGTCAGCCCAGAAAGCTCAGAAGGCTAAATGAATATTGTCCCTAATACCTGCAACCTCAATCTTAATCAGTGGTGGAGGAGGAACGGTCTCAGAACTGTTTGTTTCAATTGACCATTTAAGTTTAGCAGTAAAAGACTGCTTAATGATAACAATGCATCGTAAAACCTTCTGAAGGAAAGGAGAATGTTTTGCGGACCACTTTGGTTTTCTTTTTTGCTTGTGGCAGTTTTAAGTTATTACTATTTAAAATCAGTACTTTTTAATGGAAACGACCAAAAATTTGTCACAAAATTTTGAGAACCATTAAAAAAGTTCAACGAGAAAAAAAAGAAAAACAAAGGGTTTCTGAACTGCTACATTCACAAATCTATTTAACTCTATAAGTTGAATATACACCTTGACAATCATTCTGCTAGATAGCTCCGTTTTTGTTTTAGAGCCTGATATGTCTCATTACACCCAATACTCCCATTCACTCAGGATTATCCAAACGCAGCTTTTAGAAGAAACGTGTTTCTAACTCCCCGAATCTAAACACAGATGCAACTTCCTAAGATGAAC
This sequence comes from Sapajus apella, assembly GCF_009761245.1. NCBI lineage: Eukaryota > Metazoa > Chordata > Mammalia > Primates > Cebidae > Sapajus > Sapajus apella. The sequence continues at coordinate 153,551 of NW_022437031.1, forward strand.
GAATACACAGCAGAGCAGTTTGAAAGAGACGTTACTCCTGTGGTTTAGACACGATCTTATCGCTAATTCTTATGTGCCTGTATATACCTGGAAATATCTCATTCTACATTCTCCAAAGAAAGGGTTTCTAACCTGCTACATTCACACATCTGTTTAACTCCGGAAGTTGAATGTTCACCTTGAAAATCATTCTGCTAGATAGCTCCGTTTTGGTTTTAGAGCCAGATATTTCGCATTACACCGTAAACTCCCTTTCATTCAGGAATATCCAAACGCAGCTTTTAGAAGAAACGTCTTTCTAACTCGCTGAATGTAAACATAGATACAACTTCCTAAGGTGAGCGAACGCACAGCAGAACAGTTTGAAAAAGGCGTTTCTCCTGTGGTTTAGACGCGATTTTACTGCTAATTCTTGTGTCCCTGCATATGGCTGGAAATATCTCTTTCTAGATTCTCCAAAGAAAGGGTTTCTGACCTGCTACATTCACACATCTGTTTAATTCTGTAAGTTGAATATACACCTTGTCAATCACTCTGCTAAAAGCTCCGTTTTTGTTTTAGAGCCACATATTTCTCATTACAATGTATACTCCCATTCACTCAGGAATATACAAATGCAGCCTTTAGAAGAAACGTGTTTCTAACTCTTGAATCTAAACAAAAATGCAAATTCCTAAGGTGAATGAACACACAGCAGAGCAGTTTGAAAGAGACGTTTCTCCTGTTGTTTAGACACGATCTGACTGCTAATTATTTTGTGCGTGTATATGCCTGGAAATATCTGTTTCTAGATTCTCCAAATAAGGGATTCTGAACTATTCTGTTAGTTGAATATACACATTGACGATCATTCTGCTAGATAGCTCCGTTTCTGTTTTAGAGCCAGATATTTCTCATTACACACTATACTCCCATTTACTCAGGAATATCCAAACGAAGCTTTTAGAAGAAACGTGTCTCTAACTCGCTGAATCTAAACATACATGCAACTTTCTAAGGTCAACGAACACACAACAGAGCAGTTTGAAAGAGACGTTTCTTCTGTGTTTTCGACGCGATCTTACCGTTAATACTTATGTGCGTGTATATGGCTGGAAATGTCTGTTTCTAGATTCTCCAAAGAAAGGGATCTGAACTGCTACATTCACACATCTGTTTAACTCTGTACGTTGAATATACACCGTGACAATGATTCTGCTAGATAGCTCCTTTTTTGTTTTAGACCCAGATATTTCTCAGTACACCTTATATGCCCATTCACTCAGGAATATCCAAAGGCGGCTTTTAGAAGAAACGTGTTTCCAACTCGCTGAATCTAAATATAGATGCAACACCCTAAATTGAACGAACACACAGCAGAGGACTTTGAGAGAGACGTTCCTCCTGTGGTATAGACGCGATTTTTCCGCTAATTCTTATGAGCCTGTGTATCGCAGGAAATATCTGTTTCTACATTCTGCAAAGAAAGAGTTTTTTAACTCCTCTGTAAGTTGAATATGCACCATGACAATCACTCTGCTAGATAGCTCTGTTTTTGTTTCAGAGCCAGATATTTCTCATGACGCCCTATACTCCCATTCACTCAGGAATATCCAAATGCAGCTTTTAGAAGAAACTTGTTTCTAACACGCTGAATCTAAACATACATGGAACTTTCTAAGGTGAACAAACACACAGGAGAGCAGTTGGAAAGATACTTTTCTCCTGTGGTTTAGACGGGATCTTACCGCTAATTCTTTTGTGCCTGCATATGGCTTTAAATATCTGTTTCGAGATTCTCCAAAGAGAGAGTTTCTGAACTGCTACATTCACACAACTGTTTAACTCTGTAAGTTGAATAAACGCCTTGACAATCATTCTGCCAGATAGCTCCGTTTTTGTTTAAGAGCCGGATATTCCTCATTATAAGCTATACTCCCATTCACTCATTAATATCCAAATGCAGCTTTTAGAAGAAACGTGTTTCTAACTCCCTGAATCTAAACCAAGATGCAACTTCCTAAGGTGAACGAACACCCAGCAGAGCAGTTTGAAAGTAGCGTTTCTCCTGTGGTTTAGACATGATCTTACCGCTAATTTTTATGTTCCTGTATATGGCTGGAAATATCTCTTTCCGGATCCTCCAAAGAAAAGGTTTATGAACTGCTAGATCCACACGTCTGTTTAACTGTGTAACCTGAATATACACCTTGACAATCATTCTGCTAGATAGCTCCTTTTTTGTTTTAGAGCCAGATATTTCTCACTACACCGTATTCTCCCATTCTCTCAGGAATATCCAAACGCAGCTTTTAGAAGAAACGTGTTTCTAACTCGCTGAATCTAAACAGAGATGCAACTTCCTAAGGTGAATGAACACACAGCAGAGCAGTTTGGAGGAGACGTTTCTCCTGTGGTTTAGACACGAACTTACCGCTAATTCTTATGTGCCTGTATATGACTGGAAATATCTCTTTCCAGATTCTCCAAAGAAAGGTATTCTGAACTGCTACAATCAAAGATCAGTTTACCTCTGTAAGTTGAATATACACCTTGACAATCATTCTGCTAGATAGCTCCGTTTTTGTTTTAGAGCAGATATTTCAAATTACACACTATACTCCCATTCCCTCAGGAATATCCAAACGCAGCTCTTAGAAGAAAAGTGTTTCTAACTCGCTGAATCTAATCATAGATGCAACTTTCTAAGGTGAACGAACACACAGCAGAGAAGTTTGAAAGAGACGTTTCTCCTGTGGTTTAGACGCAATCTTACAGGTAATTATTACGTGCCTGCATATGGCTGGAAATATCTCTTTCTACGATCTCCAAAGAAAGGGTTTCTGGACTGCTACATTCACACATCTATCTAACAATGTACGTTGAAGTTGCACATTGACATTCATTCTGACAGACAGCTCCGTTTTTGTTTTAGAGCCGTATATTTCTCATTACACTGCATAATCCTATTCACTGAGGAATATCCAAACTCAGCTTCTAGAAGAAACGTGTTTCTAACTCCCTGAACCTAAACATAGATGCAACTTCCTAACGTCAACGAACACACAGTAGAACAGTTTCAACAAGACCTTTCTCCTGTGGTTTATATGCGATCTTACCGCTAATTCTTATGTGCCTGTATATGGCTGGAAATATCTCTTTCTAGATTCTCCAAAGAAAGGGTTTATGAACTGCTGCATTCAAACATCTGCTTAACTCTGTAAGTTAAATATAAACCTTGACAATCATTCTGCTAGATAGCTCCGTTTCTGTTTTAGAGCCACATATTTCCCCTTGCACCCTATACTATCATTCACTCAGGAATATACAAACACAGCTTTTAGAAGAAACGTGTTTCTAACTCGTTGAATCTAAACATAGATGCAACTTCCTAAGGTGAAGGAACACACAGCAGAGCAGTTTGAAAGAGACGTTTCTCCTGTGGTTTAGACACGATCTTACCGCTAATTGTAAAGTGCCTGTATATAGCTGGAAATATCTCTTTCCAGATCCTCCAAAGAAAGTGTTTCTGACCTGCTACATTACACATCTGTTTAACTATGTAAGTTGAATATACACCTTGACAATCATTCTGCTAGACAGCTCCGTTTTTGTTGTAGAGCCAGATATTTCTCATTACACACTATACTCCCGTTCACTCAGGAATATCCAAATGCAGCTTTTAGAAGAAACGTGTTTCTAACTCGCTGAATCTAAACATAGATGCAACTTCCTCAGGTGAACGAAAGCACATAAGAGCAGTTTGAAAGAGACGTTTCTCCTGTTGTTTAGACTCGATCTTACCGCTAATTATTATGTGCCTGTATATGGCTGGAAATATCTCTTTCTAGATTCTCCAAAGAAAGAGTTTTTGAACTGCTACATTCACACTTCTGTTAAACTCTTTAAGTTGAATACACACCTTGACAATCATTCTGCGAGATAGCTCCGTTTTTGTTTTAGAGCCAGATATTTCTCATTACACCCTATTCTCCCATTCACTCAGGAATATCTAAACGCAGCTTTTAAAAAAAACCGTGTCTCTTACTCTCTGAATCTAAACATAGATGCAACTTCCTAAGGTGAATGAACACACAGCAGAGCAGTTTGAAAGAGACGTTTCTCCTGTGGTTTAGACGCAATCGTACCGGTAATTCTTATGTGCCTGTATATGGCTGTAAAAATCTCTTTCTAGATTCCAAAGAAAGGGTTTCGGAACTGCTACATTCACACATCTGTTTACCTCTGTTAGTTGAATATACACCTTGACAATCATTCATCTTGATAGGTCCCTTTTTGTTTTAGAGCCGGCTATTTCTCCTTATACCCTATACTCCCATTCACTCAGGAATATCCAAACGCAGCTTTTAGAAAAAAATTCTGTCTAACTCGCTGAATCTAAACATAGATGCAACTTCCTAAGGTGAACGAACACATAGCAGAGCAGTTTGAAAAAGACGTTTCTCCTCTGGTTTAGATGCGATCTTACCACTAATTCTGATGTGCCTGTATAAGCCTGTAAATATCTCTTTCCAGGTTCTCCAAAGAAAGGGTTTCTGAACTGCTACATTGACACATCTGTATAGCACTGTACGTTGAAGATTCTCCTTGGCATTCATTCTGACAGATAGCTCCGTTTTTGTTTTAGAGCCATACATTTCTCATTACACTGTATACTCCTGTTCACTGAGGAATGTCCAAACGCAGCTTCTAGAAGAAACGTGTTTCTAACTCGTTGAACCTAAACATAGATGCAACTTCCTAACGTCAACGAACACACAGTAGAGCAGTTTCAACAAGACCTTTCTCCTGTGGTTTATATGCGATCTTACCGCTAATTCTTATGTGCCTGTATACGGCTGGAAATATCTCTTTCTAGATTCTCCAAAGAAAGGGTTTATGAACTGCTACATTCAAACATCTGTTTAACTCTGTAAGGTGAATACACACCTTGAAAATTATTCTGCTTGATAGCTCCATTTTTGTTTCAGAGCCAGATATTTCTCATTACACCCTATACTCCCATTCACTCAGGAATATCCAAACGCAGCTTTTAGAAGAAACGTGTTTCTAACTCGCTGAATCTAAACATAGATGCAACTTCCTAAGCTGAAAGAACACACAGCAGAGCAGTTTGAAAGAGACGTTTCTCCTGTGGTTTAGACGCGATCATTCCGCTAATTCTTATGTGCCTGTATATAGCTGAAAATATCAATTTCTAGATTCAGCAAAGAAAGTGTTTCCGAACAGCTACATTCACACATCTGTTTAACTCCGTATGTAAAATATACTCCTTGACAATCATTCTGCTAGATAGCTCCATTTTTTGTTTTAGGGCCAGATATTTCTCATTACACCCTATACTCCCATTCACTCTGGAATATCCAAACGTAGATTTAGAAGAAATGGGTTACTAACTCGACGAATCTAAACATAGATGAAACTTCTGGGTTAACAATGAAATGAAGGCAGAAATAAAGATGTTCTTCGAAACCAACGAGAATGAAGACACAACATACCAGAATCTCTGGGACACATTTAAAGCAGTCTCTAGAGGAAAATATATAGCAATAAGTGCCCACATGAGAAGCAAGGAGAAATCAAAAATTGACACCCTATCGTCAAAACTGAAAGAGCTAGAGGAGCAAGATCAAAAAAACTCAAAGTCTAGCAGAAGACAAGAAATAGCTAAGACCAGAGCAGGACTGAAGGAGATAGAGACACAAAAAACCCTTCAAAAAATCAATAAATCCAGGAGCTGGTTTTTTGAAAAGATCAAGAAAATAGACAGACCACTAGCCAGATTAATAAAAAAGAAAAGAGAGAATAACCAAATTGATGCAATAAAAAATGATCAAGGGGATATCACCACAGATTCCGCAGAAATTCAAACCATCATCAGAGATTATTACAAACAACTCTACGCACACAAACTAATAAACCTGGAAGAAATGGATAAATTCCTGGACACTTGCCTCCTGTCAAGCCTAAACCAGGAAGAAGCCGAAACCCTGAACAGACCCATAACAAGGTCTGAAGTTGAGGCAGCAATTAAGAGCTTACCACCCAAAAAAAGCCCAGGTCCAGATGGGTTCACAGCTGAATTCTACCAGACATACAAAGAGGAGCTGGTACCATTCCTTCTGAAACTATTCCAAACAATACAAAAAGAGGGAATTCTT
>NW_022437031.1:184711-200772 GCF_009761245.1 Sapajus apella
GCTGCTTGAGGAGACGGTCTTTTCTTTATAGGAGCTCAAATGGTGAGTTGTGAGCTCTGTTGTTGTTCATTCAGAGCTGCTGGGCAGGTACTCTTAGGTCTGCTGCAGCTGAACTCATAAACTGCTTTTTGTTCCCAGGTGTTCTGTCCCAGGGATTTAGGGCTTTATTTATGAGTTTCCGTTATCCTGCCGCCTTCTTTTTTTTTTTTTCCTTCAGACCTGCGTAGCCCAGCAAGGAGGCCGCCTAGTCACTGTCGGCCTATGGCAGCTTTGCTGAGCTGCTGTGGGCTGCGCCCCGCTGCCGAGTGAACTTTCCTGCAGTCCTGATTATATGAGTGTAGTTAGAACTGCTTTGGCGATGGTGGCCCGCCTCTGTTGGGGCAGAGTCTCTGCTGTGGCGGGTTGCCTTGGCAATGGCGGGCTCCCTGGTAATGGCGGACGTCCCTCCCTCACAGAGCTGGACCATCCCGGGTTCAGCTGCACTTGCTGTGAAACTCTCAATCCAGAGTTTCTGGTTGCTGTTCTTTTGTGGGGGTGGGGCCAGCCGAGCCTGATCGCCTGGCTCCCTGCCTCAGAGCCTTTTTTAAGTTGGTGTTCCAGTCGCCTGTTGAAGAGGCGCCGGGGTCTGTTTGTTTTCCCCTGCGTCCACTCACTGCGCTGGCTTAAACAGCGGCACTGAGGTTTGTGGCTCTTTTTTTTTTTTTTTGCCCTGGAATCTACTGTCCTGGTTCTCTGCTCAGTCCCCTTTTTGAACCAGCGTATGGGCGACTTCCCCTGGCTCCAATCGCCAGCCAAAAGCGCCCCCGGACCGGTGTATTTTGTATGGAGAACCGTGGCTCCCGGGCGCCGACAAAGCAGCCGTGCGGGGCAAAGCAGCGGCGCTGGCCGGCGCAGCCGTGCTGGCCGAAACAGCCGTGCTGGAGACCATGGAGCTCCTCTGCCCGGGAATTTCCTAGTGTGTGGGCAATAAAAACGCGGCGTCCACTCACCCTTTGCGCTTTCACTGGGAGCTGCAATCCTGAGCTGTTCCTAAACGGCCATCTTGGATCTCGATCACTGATAATTCTTATATGCCTGTAATATGGCGGGAAATATCTGTTTCTAGGATCGCCAAAGAAAGGGTTCCTGAACTGCTGCACAAACACGAGTTGAACTCTGTAAGTGGATTGTACAGCTTGACAACCATTCTGCTAGAAAGCTCCGTTTTTGTTTTAGAACCAGATATTTCTCATTACCGCCTAACCTCCAATTCACTCTGTAATATCCAAACGCAGCTCTTAGAAGAAACATTTCTCTTAATCGCTGAATCTGAACATAGATGCAACTACCTAAGGTGAAGGAACACAAAGCAGAGCAGTTTGAAATATACGTTTCTCCCGTGTTTTAAACGCAGTCTTACTGCTATTTCTTATATGCCTCTATATGCCTGAAAATATCTGTTCATAGATTCTCCAAAGAAGGGATTTCTGAACTGCTGCAAACACACGTCTGTTTAACTCTGTCAGTTGATTGTGCAGCTTGACAACCATTCTGCTAGGTAGCTCCGTTTTTGTTTTAGAACAAGATATTTCTCATTACGGCCTATCCTCCAATTCACTCTGGAATATCCAAACGTAAATTTTAGAAGAAACGTGTTTCTAACACGCTGAATCTAAACATAGATGCAACTTCTTAAGGTGAATGAACACAAAGCAGACCAGGTTGATATGAACGTTTCTCCTGTGTTTTACACGCAGTCTTACTGCTAATTCTTATATGCCTGTATAGGCTGGGAAATAACTGTTTCTATATTTCAGAAAGAAATGATTTCTGAACTGCTACAAACACACATCAGTTTACCTCTCTAAGTTGATTGTGCAGCTTGAGAACCATTCAGCTAGATAGCTCCGTTTTTGTTTTATAGCAAGATAATTCTAATTTGGCCTATCCTCCCATTCACTCTGGGATATCGAAACGCAGCTTTTAGAAGAAACGTGTTTCTAACTTGCGAAATCTAAACATAGATGCAACTTCCTAAGGTGAACGAACACAAAGCAGGGCAGTTTGAAATATACGTTTCTCCTGTGGTTAAAACACAGTTTTACTGCTAATTCTTATATGTCTGTAATATGGCTGCAAATATCTGTTTCTAGGATCTCCAAAGAAAGGGTTCTTGAACTGCTGCACACACATATGTTGAACTCTGTAAGTTGATTGTACAGCTTGACAACCATTTTGCTAGTTTGCTCCGTTTTTGCTTTACACAAGATATTTCTCAATACAGCTTATCCACCCATTCACTCTGGTATATTCAAACGCAGCTTTTAGAAGAAACGTGATTCTACTTCGCTGAATCTAAACATAGGTGTAACTTCCTAAAGTGAATGAACACAAAGCATTGCAATTTTAAATATATGTCTCTCCTGTGTCTTAAACGCAGTCTTACTGGTAATTCTTATATGCCCGTATATGGCTGGAAATATCTGTTTCTAGATTCTGCAAAGAAAGTATTTCTGAAGTGCTGCACACATGTCAGTTGAACTCTGTAAGTTGATTGTACAGCTTTACAACCATTCCTTTAGACAGCTCCGTTTTTGTCTTAGAGCAAGATATTTCTCATTACAGCCTATCTTCCCGTTCACTCTGGAATTTCCAAACGCAGCTATTAGAAGAACCGTGTTTCTAATGCGCTGAATCTGTACATATATAAAACATGCTAAGGTGAATGAACACAAAGCAGAAAAGTTTGAAATACACGTTTCTCCTGTGTTTTAAACGCAGTCTTACTGCTAGTTCTTATATGCCTGTATATGGCTGGAAATAACTGTTTCTAGATTCTCCAAAGATAGGATTTGTGAACTGCTGCAAAAACACATCAGTTGAACTCTGTAAGTTGATTGTACAGTTTGACAACCATTCTGCTAGATAGCTCCGTTTTCGTTTTACAACAAGATATTTCTCATTATGGCCTATTCTCCCGTTCACACTGGGATATCCAAACGCAGCTTTTAGAAGAAACGTGTTTCTAAATCACTGAATATAAACATAGATGCAACATCCTAAGTTGAACGAACACAAAGCAGAGCAGTTTGAAATATATATTTCTCCTGTGTTTAAAACGCAGTCTTACTGCTAATTCTTATATGCCTGTATATGGCTGGAAATATCTGTTTCTAGATTCTCCAAAAAAGGGCGTCTGAACTGCTGCACTCACACATCAGTTGAACTCTGTAAGTTCATTGTACAGCTTGACGACGATTCTGCTAGATAACTCCGTTTTTGTTTTAGAGCAAAATATTTCTAGATATTTCTCATTACGGCCTATCCTCCCATTCACTCTGGAATATCCAAACGCACAACCATTTTGATAAATAGCTCCGTTTTTCTTTTAGAGCAAGATATTTCTCATTACAGCCTATCCTCCAATTGACTCTGGAATATCCAAACGCAGCATTTAGAAGAAACGTGTTTCTAACACGCTGAATCTAAATATAGATGCAACTTCCTAAGGTGAACGAACACAAAGAAGAGCAGTTTTAAATATGCGTTTTTCCTGTGTTTTAAAGGCAGTCTTATGGCTAATTCTTACATGCCTGTATATGGCTGGAAATATCTGTTTCTAGATTCCGCAAAGAAAGGGTTTCTGAACTGCTGAACTCACACATCAGTTTAACTCTGTAAGTTGATTGTGCTGCTCGAGAACCATTCTGCTAGATAGCTCCGTTTTTGTTTTAGAGCAATATATTTCTCATAACAGCCTATCCTCCCATTCACTCTGGAATATCCAAACGCAGCTTTTAGAAGAAACATGTTTCTAACTTGCTGAATCTAAACATAGATGCAATTTCCTAAGGTGAACGAACACAAAGCAGAGCAGATTGAAATATACATTTCTCCTGTGTTTTAAACGCAGTCTTATTGCTAATTCTTATATGTCTGTATATGGCTGTAAATATTTGTTTCTAGATTATCCAAAGAAAGAATTTCTGAACTGCTGAAAACACACATAAGTTTAACTCTGTAAGTTGATGGTGCAGCTTGACAACCATTCTGCTAGATAGCTCTGTTTTTGTTTTAGAACAGGATATTTCTCACTACAGCCTATCCTCCCACTCACTCTGGAATATCCAAACGTAGCTTTTACAAGAAACGTGTTTCTAACTCTCTAAATCTAAACATAGATTCAACTTCCTAAGGTGAACGAACACAAAGCGGAGTAGTTTGAAATATACGTTTCTCTTGTGTTTTAAACGCAGTGTAACTGCTAATTCTTATATGCCTGTAATATGGCTGGAAATATCTGTTTCTAGATTCTCCAAAGAAAGGATTTCGGAACTGGTGCACACACACATCTGCTGAACTCTGTAGGTGGATTGCACAGTTTGACAACAATTATGCTAGATAGCTCAGTTTTTCTTTTAGAGCAAGATATTTCTCGTTACAGCCCATACTCCCATTCACTCTGAAATATCCAAACGCAGCTTTTATAAGAAAAGTGTTTCTAACTCACTGAATCTATACATAGATGCAACTCTCTAAGGTGAAAGAACACAAAGCACAAAAGTTTGAAATACACGTTTCTCCTGTGTTTTAAATGCAGCCTTACTGCTAATTCTAATATGCCAGTACATGGCTAGAAATATTTGTTTCTAGATTCTCCAAAGAAAAATTTTCTGAACTGCTGAAAACACACATCAGTTTAACTCCGTAAGTTGATTGTGCAGCTTGAAAACGATTCTGCTAGATAACTCCGTTTTTGTTTTAGAGCAAGATATTTCTCTTTACAGCCTATCCTCTTATTCACTCTGGAATATCCAAACGCAGCTTTTCGAAGAAACGTGTTTCTAGCTCGCTGAAACTAAACATAGATGCAACTTCCTAAGGTGAACGAACACAAAGCAGAGCAGTTTGAAATATACGTTTCTCCTGTGTTTTAAACGCAGTGTAACTGCTAATTCTTATATGACTGTATATGGCTGGAAATATCTGCTTCTGGATTCTCCAAAAAAAGGGTTTCTGAACAGCTGCACTCATACATCAGTTTAACTCTGTAAGTTGATTGTAGTTTGACAACCATTCTGCTAGAAACCTCCATTTTTGTTTTAGAACAAGATATTTCTCATTACCACCTAACCTCCAATTCACTCTGGAATATCCAAACGCAACTTTTAGAAGAAGCATGTTTCTAACTCGCTGAATATAAACATAGATGCAACTTCCTAAGGTGAGCGAACACAAAGCAGAGCAGTTTGAAATATACGTTTCTCCTGTCTTTTAAACGCAGTCTTACTGCTAATTCTTATATGCATGTATATGGTTGGAAATATCTGTTTCTAGATTCTCCAAAGAAAGGATTTCTGAATTGCTGAAAACACACATCAGTTGAACTCTACATGTTCATTGTGCAGCTTGACAAGCATTTTGCTAGATAGCTCCGTTTTTGTTTTAGAGCACGATATTTCTCATTACGGCCTGTCCTCCCATTCACTCTGGAATATCCAAACGCAGCTTTTAGAAGAAACGTGCTTCGAACTCGCTGAATCTAAACATATTTGCAACTTACTAAGGTGAACGAACACAAAGCACAGCAGTTTGAAATATACGTTTCTCCTGTTTTTAAAATGCAGTCTTACTGCTAATTCTTATATGCTTGTAATATGGCTGGAAATATATGTTTCTAGGATTTCCAAAGAAACCGTTCCTGAACTGCTGCACACACACATCAGTTTGACTCTGTATGTTGATTGTGCAGCTTGACAACCATTCTGCCAGATAGCTCCATTTTTTTTAGAGCAAGATATTTCTCATTACAGCCTATCCTCCCATTCACTCTGGAATATCCAAATGCAGCTTTTAGAAGAAACCTGTTTCCAACGTGCCAAATCTATACATAGATGCCACTTGCTAAGGTGAATGAACACAAAGCACAACAGTTTGAAATATACGTTTCTCCTGTGTTTTAAACGCAGTCTTACTGCTAATTCTTATATGCCTGTGTATGGCTGGGCATATCAGTTTCTAGCTTCTGGAAAGAAAGGATTTCTGAACTGCTGCACAGAAACATCAGGTTAGCTTTGTAACTTCATTGTACAGCTTGACAACCATTCTGCTGGTTTGCTCCGTTTTTGTTTTAGAACAAGATATTTCTCATTACAGCTTATCCACCCATTCACTCTGTATATTCAAACGCAGCTTGTAGAAGAAACGTGTTTCTACCTCGCTGAATCTAAACATAGATGTAACTTCTTAACGTGAACGAAGACAAAGCATTGCAGTTTTATATAGCTCAATTTTTGTTTTAGAGCCAGATATTTCTCATTGAAGCCTATACTCCCTTTCACTCTGGAATATCCATACGCAGCTTTTTGAAGAAACGTGTTTCTAACTCGCTGAATGTAACCATGGATGCAACTTCCTAAGGTGAACGAACACAAAGCAGAGCAGTTTGAAATAGTCGTTTCTCCTGTGTTTTACACGCAGTCTTACTGCTAATTCTTATATGCCTGTATATGGCTGGAAATATCTCTTTCTAGATTCACCAAAGAAATCGTTTCTGAACTGCAGCAAACACACATCAGGTTAACTCTGAAAGTGGATTTTACGCCTTGACAACCATTCTGCTAGATATTTCCGTTTTTGTTTTAGACCCAGTTATTTCTCATTACAGCCTATACTCCCATTCACTCTGGAATATCCAAATGCAGCTTTTAGAAGAAACGTGTTTCTAACTCGCTGAATCTAACCATGGATACAGTTTCCTAAGTTGAATGAACACAAAGCAGAGCAGTGTGAAATATTCGTTTCTCCTGTGTTTTAAACGCAGTCTTACTGCTAATTCTTATATGCCTGTATATGGCTGGAAATATCTGTTACTACAATCTCCAAAGAAGGCGTTTCTGAACTGCAGCATACACACGTCAGTTTAACTTTGAAACTTGATTGTACGCCCTGATAACCATTCTGCTAGATAGCTCCGTTTTTGTTTTACAGACAGACATTTCTCATTACAGCCTATACTCCCATTTACTCTGGAATATCCAAACATCTTTTAGAAGAAATATGTTTCTACCTTTCTCAATCTAACCATGGATGCCACTTCCTAAGGTGAAGGAACACAAAGCAGAGCAGTGTGAGACATTGGTTTCTCCTTTGTTTTACACACAGTCTTACTGCTAATTCTTATATGCTTGTATATTGCTGGAAATATCTTTTTCTAGCTTCTCCAAAGAAAGCGTATCTGAACTGCTGCACACACACGTCAGTTTACCTCTGAAAGTTGATTGTACGCCTTTACAACGATTCTGCTAAATGGCTCCGTTTTTGTTTTAGAGCCAGATATATCTCATTAAAGCCTATGCTCCCATTCACTCTGAAATATCCGAACGCGGCTTTTAGAAGAAACGTGTTTCTAACTCGCTGAATCCAACCATGAATGCAACTTCCTAAGGTGAACGAACACAAAGCAGACCAGTGTGAAATACTCGTTTCTCCTTTGTTTTACACGCAGTCTTACTGCTAATTCTTACGTGCCTGTATATGGCTGGAAATATCTGTTTCTAGAATCTCCAAAGAAAGGTTTCTGAACCTCTGCATACACACATCAGTTTAACGCTGAAAGCTGATTGTACTCCTTGAGAAAAGTTCTGCTAGATAGCTCCGTTTTTGTTTTGGAGCCAGATATTTCTCATTACAGCCTATACTCCCATTCATTCTGGAATATCGAAACACTGCTTTTAGAATAAACGTGTTTCGGACTCGCTGAATCTGACCATAGATGCAACTTCCTAAGGTGAAGGAACACAAAGCAGAGCAGTGTGAAATATTCGTTTCTCCTTTGTTTTACACGCAGTCTTACAGCTAATTCTTGCATGCCTGTATATGGCTGGAAATATCTGTTTCTAGATTCTGCAAAGAAACCGTTTCTGAACTGCTGCACACACACATCAGTTTAACTCTGAAAGTTTATTGTTTGCCTTGACAACCAATCTACTACATAGCTCCATTTTTGTTTTAGAGCCATATATTTCTCATTACAGTCTACACTCCCATTCGCTCTGGAATATCCAAACGTAACTTTTAGAAGAACCGTGATTCTAAATCGCTGAATGTAACCATGGATACAGTTTCCTACGTTGAACGAACACAAAGCAGACAGTGTGAAATATTCGTTTCTCCTGTGTTTTAAACGCAGTCTTACTGCTAATTCTTATATGCCTGTATATGGCTGGAAATATCTCTTTCTAGATTCACCAAAGAAATCGTTTCTGAACTGCAGCAAACACACATCAGGTTAACTCTGAAAGTGGATTTTACGCCTTGACAACCATTCTGCTAGATATTTCCGTTTTTGTTTTAGACCCAGTTATTTCTCATTACAGCCTATACTCCCATTCACTCTGGAATATCCAAATGCAGCTTTTAGAAGAAACGTGTTTCTAACTCGCTGAATCTAACCATGGATACAGTTTCCTAAGTTGAATGAACACAAAGCAGAGCAGTGTGAAATATTCGTTTCTCCTGTGTTTTAAACGCAGTCTTACTGCTAATTCTTATATGCCTGTATATGGCTGGAAATATCTGTTACTACAATCTCCAAAGAAGGCGTTTCTGAACTGCAGCATACACACGTCAGTTTAACTCTGAAACTTGATTGTACTCCCCGATAACCATTCTGCTAGATAGCTCCGTTTTTGTTTTACAGATAGACATTTCTCATTACAGCCTATACTCCCATTTACTCTGGAATATCCAAACAGCTTTTAGAATAAACATATTTCTACCTTGCTGAATCTAACCATGGATGCCACTTCCTAAGGTGAAGGAACACAAAGCAGAGCAGTGTGAAATATTTGCTTCTCCTTTGTTTTACACGCAGTCTTACTGCTAATTCTTTTATGCTTGTACATTGCTGGAAATATCTATTTCTAGATTCTCCAGAGAAAGCGTTTCTGAACTGCTGCACACATGCATCAGTTTAACTCTGAATGTTGATTGTACGCATTGACAATCATTTTGCTAGATAGCTCCGTTTTTTTTCAGAGCCAGATATTTCTCATTACCTCCTATACTCCCATTGACTCTGGAATACCCAAACGCAGCTTTTAGAAGAAACGTGTTTCTGACTCGCTGAATCTAACCATAGATGCAACTTCCTAAGGTAAACGAACACAAAGCAGAGCAGTGTGAAATATTCGTTTCTTCTTTTTTTACACGCAGTCTTACTGCTAATTCTTACATGCCTGTATATGGCTGGAAATATCTGTTTCTAGATCCTGCAAAGAAACCGTTTCTGAACTGCTGCACACAGACATCAGTTTAACTCTGAAAGTTGATTGTACGCCTTGACAACCATTCTAGTAGGTAGCTCCGTTTTTGCTTTAGAGTCAGATATTTCTCATTACAGCCTATACTCACATTCCCTCTGGAATATCCAAACGCATCATTTAGAAGAAACGTTTTTCTAACTCGCTGAATCTAACCATGGATGGAACTTCCTAAGCTGAACGAACACAAAGCAGAGCCGTTTGAAATATTCTTTTCTCCTGTGTTTTACACGCAGTCTTACTGCTAATTCTGACATGCCTGTATATGGCTGGAAATATCTGTTTCTAGATTCTCCAAGGAAAGCGTTTCTGAACTGCTACACACACACATCAGTTAACTCTGAAAGTTCATTGAACACCTTGACAACCATTCTGCCAGATAGCTCTGTTTTTGTTTTAGAGCCTGATATTTCACATTACAGCCTATACTCCCATTCACTCTGGAATATGCAAACGCAGCTTTTAGAAGAAGGGTGTTTCTCACTCGCTGAATCTAACCATGGATTCAACTTCCTAAGGTGAATGAAAACAGAGCAGAGCAGATTGAAATATTTGTTTCTCCTGTGTTTTGCACGCAGTCCTACTGCTAATTCTTATATGGCTGTATGTGGCTGGAAAAATCTTTTTCTAGATTCACCATAGAGAGCGTTTCTGAACTGCAGCACACAAACATCATTTGTACTCTGAAAGTTGATTGTACCCCTTGACAACCATTCTGCTAGATAGCTCCATTTTTGTTTTATAGCAAGATATTTCTCACTACAGCCTATCCTCCCATTCACTCTGGAATATGGAAACACAGCTATTACAAGAAACGAGTTTCTAACTCGTTGAATCTAAACATAGATGCAACTTCCTAATGTGAATGAACACAAAGCAAAGCAGTTTGAAATATACGTTTCTCCTGTGTTTTAAATGCAGTCTTACTGATAATTCTTATATGCCTGTAATATGGCTGGAAATATCTGTTTCTAGGATCACCAATGAAAGAGTTCCTGAACTGCTGCACAAACACATGACTTGAACTCTGTAAGTTGATTGTGCAGCTTGACAACCATTCTGCTAGATAGCTCCGTTTTTGTTTTAGAACAAGATATTTCTCATTACAGCCTAACGTCCCATTTACTCTGGAATATCCCAACGCAAGGTTTAGAAGAAACGTGTTTTTCACGCGCTGAATCTGAACATAGATGCAACTTCATAAGGTGAATGAACACAAAGCAGAGCAGTTTGAAATATATGTTTCTCCTCTGTTTTAAACGCAGTCTTACTGCTAATTCTTATATTCCCGTATATGGTTGGAAATATCTGTTTCTAGATACTGCAAAGAAAGGATTTCGGAACTGCTGCACACACACATCAGTTTAACTCTGTAAGTGGATTCTAATGCTTGACAACCATTCTGCTAGATAACTCCGTTTTTCTTTTAGAGCAAGATATTTCTCATTACAGCCTATCCTCCCATTTACTCTGGGATATCCAAACGCAGCTTTTAGAAGAAACGTGTTTCTGACTCTCTGAATCTAAACATAGATGTAACTTCCTAAGGTGAAGGAACACACAGCAGAGCAGTTTGATACAGACGTTTCTCCTGTGGTTTAGATGCTATCTTACCGCTATTTCTTTTGTGCCTGAATATGGCTGGAAATATCTGTTTCTGGATTCTCCAAAGAAACGGTTTCTGAACTGCTACATTCACACATCTGTTTAACTGTTTAAGTCGAATATACACCTTGACAATCATTCTGCTGGTTAACTCCGTTTTTGTTTTAGAGCCAGATATTTCTCATTACACTCTATGCTCCCTTTCACTCAGGAATATCCAAACGCAGCTTTTAGAAAAAACGTGTTTCTAACTCGCTGAATGTGAACATAGATCCAACTTCCTAAGGTGAACGAACACACAGCAGAGCAGTTTGGAATATATGTTTGTCTTGTGGATTAGACGTGATCCTACCGCTAATAGTTAGGGGCCTCTATATGTCTGGAAATATTTGTTTCTAGATTCGCCAAAGAAAGGTTTTCTTAACTGCTACATTTACACATCCCTTTACCTCTGTAAGTTGAATATACACCTTGACAAGCATTCTGCTAGATAGCTCCATTTTTCTTTTAGAGCCAGATATTTCTCATTACACCCTATATTCCCATTCACTCAGGAATATCCAAACGCAGGTTTTAGAAGAAACGTGTTTCTAACTCGCTGAATCTAAACATAGATGCAGCTTCCTAAGTGGAATGAACACACAGCAGAGCGATTTGAAAGAGACATTTCTCCTGTAGTTTACACGTGATACAACCTCTAATTATGACGTGCCTATATGTCTAGAAATATCCCTTTCTAGATTCTCCACAGAAAGGGTTTCTGAACTGCTACATTCACACATCCGTTTACCTCTGTATGTTTAATATACACCTTGACAATCATTCTGTAAGATAGCTCCGTTTTTGTTTTACAGCCAGATATTTCTCAATACACCCTATACTCCAATTCACTCAGGAATATCCAAAAGCAGCTTTCAGGAGAAACGTGTTTCTACCTCTCTGAATCTAAACATAGATGCAACTTCCTAAGGTGAACGAACACACAGCAGAGCAGTTTGAAAGAGACGTTTCTCATGTCGTTTAGATGCGATCTTACCGCTAATTCTTGTGTGCCTGTATATGGCTGGAAACGTCTCTTTCTACAATCTCCAAAGAAAGGGTTTCTGACCTGCTACATTCACACATCTGTTTAACTCTGTAAGTTGAATACACACTTTGACAATCATTCTGCTAGATAGTACCTTTTTGGTTTTTGAGCCAGATATTTCTCATTACTCCCTATACTCCAATTCACTCAGAAATATTGAAAGGCAGCTTTTAGAGGAAACGTGTTTCTAACTCGCTGAATGTAAACATAGATGCAACTCCCTAAGGTGAACGAACACACAGCAGAGCAGTTTGAAAGAGACGTTTCTCCTGTGGTTTAGACGCGATCTTACCACTAATGCTTATGTGCCTGTATATGGCTGGAAATATCTCTTTCTAGATTCTCCAAAGAAAGGATTTCGGAACTGCTACATTCCCACATCTATTTAACTCTGTAAGTTGAATATACACCTTGACGATCATTCTGCTACATAGATCCTTTTTTGTTTTAGAGCGAGATATTTCTCTTTACACCATATACTCCCATTCACTCAGGAATATCCAAAAGCAGCGTGTAGAAGAAACGTGTTTCTAACTTGCCAAATGTAAACATAGATGCAACTGCCTAAGGTGAGCGAACGCACAGCAGAACAATTTGAAAAAGACGTTTCTCCTGTGGTTTAGACGTGATCTTACCGTTAATTCTTATGTGCCTGTGTATGGCTGGAAATATCTTTTTCTAGATTCTCCAAAGAAAGGATTTCTGACCTGCTACATTCACACATCTGTTTAATTGTGTAATTTGAATATACACCTTATCAATCACTCTGCTAAAAGCTCCGTTTTTGTTTTAGAGCCAGATATTTCTCATTACAATGTATACGCCCATTCACTCAGGAATATCCAAACGCAGCCTTTAGAAGAGACGTGTTTCTAACTCTTTGAATCTAAACATAGATGCAAATTCCTAAGGTGAACGAACACACAGCAGAGCAGTTGGAAAGAGACGTTTCTCCTGTGGTTTAGACGCGATCTGACCACTAATCCTTATGTGCGTGTCTATGACTGGAAATATATGTTTCTAGATTCTCCAAATAAGCGTTTCTGAACTACTCTGTTACTTGAATATACACATTGACGATCATTCCGCTAGATAGCTCCATTTTTGTTTTAGAGCCAGATATTTCTCATTACGCACTATACTCCCATTTACTCAGGAATATCCAAACGAAGCTTTTAGAAGAAACGTGTCTCTAACTCGCTGAATCTAACCATACATGCAACTCTCTAAGGTCAACAAACACACAACAGAGCAGTTTGAAAGAGACGTTTCTTCTGTGTTTTCGACGCTATCTTACCGATAATACTTATGTGCCTCTATATGGCTGGAAATATCTATTTCGAGATTCTACAAAGAAATGGTTTCTGAACTTCTACATTCACACATCTCTTTAACTCTGCACTTTGAATATACACCGTGACAATGATTCTGCTAGATATCTCCGTTTTTGTTTTAGAAACAGATATTTCTCAGTACACCTTATAGGCCCATTCACTCAGGAATATCCAAAGACGGCTTTTAGAAGAAACGTGATTCTAACTCGCTGTATCTAAATATAGATGCAACACCCTAAGGTGAGCGAACACACAGCAGATGTCTTTGAAACAGACGTTTCTCCTGTGGTATAGACGCGATTTTTCCGCTAATTCTTATGAGCCTGTGTATCGCAGGAAATATCTGTTTCTACATTGTCCAAAGAAAGGGTTTCTGAACTGCCCTGTAAGTTGAATATACACCTTGACAATCACTCTGCTAGATAGCTCCGTTTTTGTTTTAGAGCCAGATATTTCTCATGACACCCTATACTCCCATTCACTCAGGAATATCCAAACGCAGCTTTTAGAAGAAACTTGTTTCTAACACGCTGAATCTAAACATACATGGAACTTTCTAAGGTGAACAAACACACAGGAGAGCAGTTTGAAAGATTGTTTTCTCCTGTGGTTTAGACGCGATCTTACCGCTAATTCTTATGTGCCTGTAAATGGCAGGGAATATGTCTTTCTAGATTATCTAAAGATAGGGTTTCTGAACTCCTACATTTACACATTGTTTTACACCATAAGTTGATATACAGCTTGAGAATCATTCTGCTAGATAGTTCCGTTTTTGTTTTAGAGCCAGATATTTCTCATTACACATTATACCCCAATTCGCTCAGGAATGTCCAAACGAAGCAATTCGCTTAATCTAAACATAGATGCGACTTCCTATGGTGAACGAACACACAGCAGAGCACTTTGAAAGAGACGTTTCTCCTGTGGTTTACACGCGATGTTACCGCTAATTCTTATGTGCCTGTATATGGCTGGAAATATCTCTTTCTAGATTCTCCAAGGAGACGGTTTCTGAACTGCTACATTCACACATCTATTTAACTCCCTAAGTTGAATATACACCTTGACAATCATTCTGCTAGATAGCTCTGTTTTTGTTTTAGAGCCAGATGTTTCTCATTAAACCCTACACTCCCTTTCACTCAGGAATATCCAAACGCAGCTTTTAGAAAAAACGTGTTTCTACCTCGCTGAATCAAAACTTACATGTAGCTTCCTAAAGTGAACGAACACAAAGCATTGCAGTGTTAAATATACGTTTCTCCTGTGTCTTAAACACAGTCTTACTGCTAATTCTTATATGCCCGTATATGGTGGAAATATCTGTTTCTAGATTCTCCAAAGAAAGGATTTCTGAACTGCTGCACACACACATCAGTTTATCTCTGTAAGTCGATTGTACAGCTTGACAACCATTCTGCTACATAGCTCCGTTTTTGTTTTACAGCAAGATATTTCTCATTACAGCCTATCTCCCATTCACTCTGGAATATCCGTACACAGCTTTTAGAAGAAATGTGTTTCTAACTCTCTGAATCTAAACATAGATGCAACTTCATAAGGTGAACGAACACAAAGCAGAGCAGTTTGAAATATACGGCTCTCCAGTGTTTTAAATGCTGTCTTACTGCTTATTCGCATATGCTTTTACATGTCTGGAAATATCTGTTTCTAGGTTCTGCAAAGAAAGGGTTTCTGAACTGCTGCACTCACACATCAGTTTAACTCTGAAAGTTGATTGTGCAGCTTGACAACCATTCTGCTACATAGCTCCATTTTTGTTTTAGAGCAAGATATTTCTCATTACACCTTATCCACCCATTCACTCTGTTATATTCAAACGCGGCTTTTAGAAGAAACGTGTTTCTAACGTGCTGAATCTAACCATGGATGCGACTTCCTAAGGTGAACGAACACAAAGCAGAGCAATGTGAAATATTCGTTTCTCCTGTGTTTTACACGCAGTCTTACTGCTAATTCTTATATGCCTGTGTATGGCTGGAAATATCTGTTTCTACATTCTCCAAAGAAAACGTTTCTGAAGTGCTGCACACGCACATCAGTTTAACTCTGAAAGTTGATTGTACGTCTTGACAACCATTCCGCTAGAAAGCCCCGTTTTTGTTTTACATCCAGATATTTCTCATTACCGCCTATACTCCCATTCACTCTGGAATATCCAAATGCAGCTTTTAGAAGAAACGTGTTTCTAACTCGCTGAATCAAACCATGGATGCAGCTTCCTAAGGTGAACGAACACAAAGCAGAGCAGTTTGAAATATCCGTTTCTCCTGTGTTTTACACGCAGTCTTTTTTTTTCCCGTTTGTTTATTTTATTGCATTTTAGATTTTGGGGTACATGTGAAGAACGTGCAAAATTGTTGCATAGGTACACACGTGGCAGTGTGATTTGCTGCTTTCCTTCCCATCACCTACATCTGGTATTTCTCCCCTTGCTTTCTCTCCCCAGCTCCCCACACCCCACCGTCCCTCCCCTATTTCCCCCCAACTGACCCCAGTGTGTAGTGCTCCCCTCCCTGTGTCCATGTGTTCTCATTGTTCAACATCCAGCTATGAGTGAGAACTTGTGGTGTTTGATCCTCTGCTCTTCTGTCAGTTTGCTGAGAAAGATGGTTTTCAGGTTCATCCATGTCCCCACAAAGGACCCAGACTCATCGTTTTAGATGGCTGCATAATATTCCATGGTGTATATGTGCCACATTTTCCCTA